>NW_017537082.1:149498-154259 GCF_001853355.1 Bactrocera latifrons | reverse complement strand
GTTGAACCATTTTTGGCGGCTATAACTGCTTGGACCCGGGCAGTCATTGAAACAACGAGATTTTCAAGTTATTCGGTTGAAGTTTCCTGCACCCTCACTTTATTAAGTTTTTTTCAGTTCTGTCTTTGAGCTTACCCCGTGTTGCGCTTCTTTCTTTTTCATAGCATGCTAAAGATTCGCGATCGGATTCAAATTCAAAGAATTTCCTCTCCATACCATACGCGATATCCCAAGGACTGCAAACATTTTATGAACTTGCAGAAAAGAAAATGTCGACAGAYGACATTTTTCTTAAACATAAACATGAGGATACATCGTGATTAAATATCATATCTTCTAATACTTACCACGGAGTCGTCCTGGAAGATAGTCTCAGAAGTATGCTCCTATAGTTCTTTTACGAGAAGTACGATAAAATGACATCTCCATATTTCTGAGCTTTCATCATCTCATCAATAAAATCTAAAGGACTCTGGATATAAAAGGAAAAGCACATTCAGACCACATGACTTTCAGGATTCTTAACCGTTATCGTTACACAATTTTCGGCGAAACGTCGCCCCGGGAATCGACGGACATATGGTAAACGGTTTTTGCAGTGCAAACCAAATCTGCTTTCATCCGACCTTATTACCGTATTCCACTGTTCCAAGGACCAGTTACGGTACGTTTTCGCCCATTTCAAACAAGCAAGCGTCATTTTCTTCGTTRAAAGCGGTTTAGCGGCTAGTTTCTGCGCATTCAAACTTAAAACAGATTTATTTTTATTGACCGTGGTTATGCCCGGTGATAGCCGTTTTCAGACACGGCTAACTGAAAAGAAACAGGAAATCACTKTGAAACTCAATAAATCAGTTTCGGACAGTCGACTTTCACGATCTTAGCGCTTTTTGATTTCATTACACAAKCCCTTTTCAAAAAGTTAGCATCGARTSGCTGAYCGRTACATGTAATTCCTTTTATATTTTTCTTAAATCTGCGGACACAGTCRTTTCCACCCATGGTCAAAACAAAACTACGACAGAAATTGTGACAATAGTCGTTTACGACAACGTACCACAAATTAGTAAATCACTCATGAGAGAGTGGAGCCGAGTTAGGCGAAATATTYATTAGACCATCCACATAGGTAGGCTGCAAAGTTCTTATAGTCTTTATAAGAGAAAATCCCTTGATTTAAACGCATACGATGTATCTAATAAATTAACGAAAATAACTTCAAAATTGCATGGATTTGGCTAGGAATTCGATTTACGTTCTCCATATTCTCCAGACYTGACCTCCMGCGAATTCTTGTTCAGGCTTGCACTCAMAGACAGAAATAGCGATAGATTTGTTTGTGGTGTGATTTTTCCSTTAAGCCAAATATCTTCCAGCCCTGCACTACATTTATCTAAAACTTYCTAATTTTAAAGCGCACAGCTGCGCACTGACATCCTGCGTTTGAGCGCACACATCCTGACAACGGCAGGCAACAACTCACTTTGAGCTGCGTGTTGTCGATGACATTTTCCATACATTCTCTGCGAAGACACACAGCAGTTCACCCACAACACACAATCTCTATAACATAACAGAYGAAGACGATCGAAAGTAATGCATTCAGTGCACGCACAATTGATCTTTTTAGCAAACAATGAAATAAATTAATTTAATTGCCGCGCACCAACAAATCGGCATATCGATTACAATGCCAACCAACGTAGGCATGCAGGCGCTGCAGCCGAAGAAAGCAATGCAACAAAATGCAAAGAATTCAATTGTAGAATTGAAATGTTAAAGTAGATAATATAAGTGTACAATAAAAGTTAATATAAAAGCGTGGAAATAGTCGCTGCTGCTGCATGTGATCAATGGAGAATGAAAAGGAGACAATTGAAAGGAAATAATATGAAATTAAAACGAAGTAAGGAAGCGCTACGTTCAGGAGCAACGAAACAGTYTGTAAGAAGTAAAATATCGCAAATAAATTGTAAATCGATTATTCAGACAAGCCAAAGTTGGTCTATTCGCTGAGTTCGTTCTATTTCGATGACTCGTTCGAGCATTTCGATTGGTAAATGYCGAATGACAAGCGTGATGTTTTGCCACAAGGCCTGAATCAAAGCGAGATTGTTCTCGTAGYTTTTAAACTTTACATACCCCAAAATCAAAATTTAACGATGTAATATCACACGATCTTGGTGGCCAATCGAGCGGGCCAAAACGTGATTTTATGTGCTCACAGCAGTGCTCTCTTAATAAATCCATTGACGGATGCGATGTGTAGGAAAGGGCGCCATCTTGTTGAACCAAATGTCTTCGAGATCACCAGCTTCAATTTCAGACAACAAATAGTCGTTAACGGTATACCGTACGTTCTAACCTGCATCATATATGAAGAAATATGGCCCGACGATTCAACCGGCTCACAAACCACGCCAAAAAGTAATTTTTGCTGGATAAATTAGCAGCTTTTGGATCCCTTCAGCTTGCTCTTCGTCCCAAATGCGGAAATTTTGTTTGTTTACATTCCAAAAAACCAAATGGGTTTCATTGCTGAACAAAATTTGGTTTGAAAACGTCGGAGACAGGTGTAAAAAAATGGCGCATCCTGGTGACATTGGCCCTGACTCTGCTGGTGGTCTGAAAAAAAATCAAAAGAAATTCTTAATCAGTACGGCTGCTGTTATAGTCCCTACCTCAGGGAAAACGAAAACTTTTTGTTTTTTAAATGGCGGCTGCCTGAAAATAAAAATCATTATTTACGCTTTTTTTTCTTTTTTGAAATTTCGGAATTTTTTAAATATTAAAAGCAAATATTTCGACACGATGCTGGTAGGAACGATAAAGGATTATATAAAGAAGGTTCACACAGAATTTCAAGAAAATCGGTTGTATAGGACTTGAGATAATGCCGATACCGTGTGGAAAAAAGTAGTTTCGAGAAAAACGCGTTAAAAAAAGTGAGTCAAATTTCAGGCAGTCTAAGTGATTTATTAGTGCGCTAGGTACTGCGTCACTAAAGTAACTGTAGCTCTTAAAATAATTTTAATTTTTAAAAATGCTTTAGAGGATATGTTCTTAAGGGTCTAAACTTTAAATATATGAAAAAAATTGAACTGTTATAGCAGTGTTTTAGTGAGTGTATTTTATCACGAAGACAAGTACTTGAGGGACATAAACCATTCAGTGAAGCTCATGAAGAAATCAAAAATTTGCCTGCACGTCCAACCACCACTGTTAGAAACGATTACGTCGAAAAAGTTCTAGAAACAGTGCTTGAAAATCAACAGAGGATCCATTTTATTTTATTGTTTTGAGTATGAAGCATGCCATTGCTAGAACCATTCCAAAAAATTGGATCTTTTGTCAATAGAACTTCAAGTAAAGTTCTGAAAAGAGAACCTCGACAACGTAGCTGAGGTCGCTAAATTAATAAAACGTATCATTACTACTGACGAGCCGTGGGTTTGTGAATAGGACTTAGAAATTAGCTAAGCTAAGCTAGCGAATAACATTCTAAAATTTGCTGAAGCCCAAAACACCACAGTAAAGTCGGTTAAAAATCAAAGTTCATCATCGTTCCCTTTGACTACCGTGGTTCATCGTTGATTCGTTTCACAGGGACAAATGGTCAATAAGGAACACTAATATGTGGTATATGGGTAATAGGCGTRGTCGGGTCCGATTTCACCTAAAAGGGATGGTAGTAAATCCATTGTCCAATTTTTTACCGATTTGAAGCAATCTTAAAGAATTATTATTTTTGGTAAAAATAGAACAGTAGAAATTCATCATCATTCGACTTGATCGTTTTGAAGACCATGTATCAACCTCGAACCGGTTGCGGTTGGTACAAGCCACTGTTACGTGAACAAAACTATTAGCCTCTGTGCAACATGTTGCGTTAGTATAAAAATAGATTGCGCAGATAACACAATACAATGCAGCGTCAATAAGAGAAGTGTGGATTCTATTCAAATTAAAAACCAGACTTTATTTGTACTTGAACGCAAGCGGGTTCCTGCATACTTATTATTCTGCGTATATTTTTCTGAAATTTCGCTCGCACCTAAAGAAATGTGTAAGCCTATCCCAATTTGCCACAAAATCGTCTGAGATCACAAATTTCTTACAACTATGCGATTTAATTTGAAATTACAATTGTATTGCATTTTTTTCTCGCTACACAATAATCAAATACAAAAGTATTTAAAACACTCAGACCACAAAACGGAAAGGATCGATTGCCAGTAAAGTAAGAACTACAGTATTGGTATATTGAGAAACGGAATGCATAATCAAGCGAAAGACTGATTCAGCAAAAAATGCTAAATATATTGAAGCACATCCTTCAGCCACGTTGCAGAAGAAAGCGTTGAAAGAATTGCATTGTTGTTCGCTCATTGGAACATTTCGCGGCCGAATGAGCCACTCGCGTGTTCATTGTGCCCGTGTGTGAGCRTTTAGACTTTATGCCTACCTGAGAATTGCGCATATTTTTATATAAGCGCAAAACGATTCTTTTTTTTTTCACAAAACACCTATTTTATAAAACTCGCACAAATCATTTCTTATTATATTAATTGTACTTAAATATGCACTCTTACCACACATTACACAATGCTACACAAAGCGAGTTTTTACTCTCCGGTTTTTCGGTTTTTTCGAGTATAAAAATATGTAAGTTGTAATGTTTTGTGTGAATGTGCACAAAGAATGCGTGGAAGTGGTTTAGTGGCTATTATATAAGTGCGACTTTTTGCAAAAAAAAAGAAA
>NW_017537082.1:127400-148573 GCF_001853355.1 Bactrocera latifrons | reverse complement strand
AACGTTACAACCGTATCTATCATATTGAGCCTTTGCCATACCGGTCGATTCTTTCTGAAGAATCACGCTCAGTAAATAAGTTAGAGATAGAATATCGCATAGGCGATGAATCGCAAATATTAATAAAAATTTGCACACGGCTGAAATGAGTATCGTTGCATTTTCCGCTGTTTTATTTACTTATTTTCCAGTTACTGATTTTTCTATGTTGGAAAACTTGGAGGATAAACCGCGGAGAACCCTTGGGGAGGGCGTTCAGTTGAGTAGTTTGAAACCATTATTCATAAACCACGATTTGGTAATTATTGAGATATCTTTTGCATATCTGTCCAGCATGAAAATATCTCCTTGTCCATTTAAGGTCCTCAATGTATTCTGATTTGGAAGATAGGAATCCTCCAGAATATCAATATACATATGTAGACTGGGATGCGCATTATACCATCGTTCCCCCGAAGTACATCCAGCTCATTTCGGCGAAAACATTCATAAGCCATCAGTGAACCACATCCCATTGTTTAGAATATGTTGGGATCCTATACACCAAACTATTTGTTCCACGCGCCCTCCTGACTCTATTTGATTAATTTTGGTTTCATCGTTTAAAGTAACTATCTTCCAATTAACGAGTTAAGTATGGTCAGTACGATTTCCATTATCAAATTAATTGCTTTCAACCATATTTATAATAATAATAGATAATAATACGAGTATTATTATTATCAATAAATTATTTAAGTTCTGGTAAAAAGAAATCCGCTATTTATATTTTATAGATGGCTTTAGTAATATGTATTTATGTCCGGTTTCTAAGTGCGTTCGAGTTACGGCGTTAGAGAGATAAAATTTCCTACAAAGTAGTTATGACTAATTGACTTAGCATTGTTTAAGCACGGGTAAAAGATGGCCACCAACGAAGAGCGAATACGACATATCTTAATGATTTTGAAATTGTTTCGTCGACTTCGTTTCGGTAATTTGATGGCAATGTTGCGCTACGCTCTAGAAAGCTAATGCTCAAAAAATTCTTTCAAATACAGGAAATCATCGAGACGGATCAACATGTAATCACGGTTTCGATTGCCTAGGATGCAAACACAACCGTTTGAAACTAGGTATTTAAATAAGGGTGAATACGAAAAAAAGTTCGTTGTATAGGGGCTACACGAGATCAGGCAAATTCAGAGACTGAATTTCCATCACCGAATCGTTGCCAAATTGCGACAAAAGCGATGCATTTCTGAAACGGTGGTTACTGATGATGAAATGAGGATAAAGAAACCGTATCGTGGTGAGTGAGCGCAAACGTGGCCAACCAAAATTTTCTTCGTGTTTTGTAAGATTGACGGGAAGTCATTTGCTATGAGTTCTCCTCTACGGTCAAACTTGTAATTCGGACTTGCACTGTCACATATTGCAACCTCTGATGATAGAAATCGCCCCGAAACAGCCGGCGTTGGCGAATCAAAGAGGAATTGTAGAGGAATCCATCAATAGTAACGTGCAGAATGTGATTCAGAGGAAATTTTTCCTTACATATTGTTTTTAACAGGGGATCCAAGTAGAGGTATCTTTTCAATAGCCTTCTTTAGACAGATCACGCTTGAGTTTTGTCAAGCTATCATGTTATTTTTATTCAGCATTGATGGCATTTCATCAATAAARAGTTACGCATGCAGTGAACAAAATATAGCAGCCGGAGCAGAGAGGATAGTCCATTTGGCACCGTTCGAAGCTACTGGGATTGACCTATGAAACCACTTGGCGAGATCTTAAATTTAAAGCGTACAAAATGCAGCTTGTGCAAGAACTGAAGACGCTCGACATTCCCAAGAGACATCGTTTCGTTCTATGGGATCTAGAAAAGTTCCAAGAAGATCCGACGTTTCCGAGCCATATTTTGTTGWGCGATGAAGCCCATTTATGTTTTTGATGTCNAGATCCGACGTTTCCGAGCCATATTTTGTTGTGCGATGAAGCCCATTTATGTTTTTGATGTCCTTTGCTCCAGGGGAGATATAGGTAATTATGATGATGATAGAGAGAATTAGATAAAAAGATATTAAATTTTTATAAATTACTAGCTAAAACCGCAGCCGTTGTCTTACGTGAAGATATGTGTTTGTAAATGAGAAAAATAGTAATGTAGTGTAGCTTGATAAACAACATTTTTTGGTTTCTGTTATCGTGCGTAAATATATAGAGATGATGGGTTTCGAACACCACATATAGCAGGCCGTGTGAAAAACATGGCATTTCTAGATTTATGCCACACACTTCTAGCGACTATAGTTGTGCCCTGTTGATTGTCATCTCAAATGCAATTTTCACTGGAAACGGAATACGTTTGAACTGAAATGGCAAGTCGTTAGAGCTCAAAGGAATTCGTAGAATCAAGCTTTCTGTCCCCTTGTTTTCGACAGGTACATCACAATCAGTCGAGTTCCATTATACAGTTTCGCATACCAAGCGCCTCCTAATAATTTAGAAATTCCACTGCATAATTCACGGCGTCGTCTTCATTGTCAAGACGATCGATCGATTTTTATGAGCACAAACCTTCCGGAATTTGTCTTTGAATCTTCCAGTTTAAATCAAAAACGTTGTGCGTGCACTTAAGGAATCGTAGTTACGATAATTTGGCCAATGTTCGGATAAACATTCGTGATGAGTTCATCTTTCGTGAATTGATAAACGGCGAATGGGATTGATATCAAAAAACCGCAAGTATCAACCGGAATTGACCCATTTCCAATTTTAAGCGAAGACGATGTAAAATGTCTTTGGCAATGTTATATTTATTCGCTGGCTTCTCCAAAACTTGCACACACACCGTACCATTCACAGTTCGCAATGACTCAAATGAAGTTGAACCGCGAACATTAATCGAAGATAGAAACCATTGTCATTTTACGGGTGGATTGTATAAATTCGTCCTAAGGAATTAGTTGCGAACACTCCTGGATGTCAATCTACATTTCTTCGACGATGCATTCCATGTATGTGAAGATATTTGAGAGAAGTACGTTGAGAAAAAACTCGTAAATGTTAATTTTGTTGCTGGCGGTGTTTTCATTGGCCGTACTGTATTCTCTGAGTTGAAATATACTCTTTAGCCTTTCTCCAAATTAACTGCGAGACGCACTACGCTCGGAAAACGTTGATGAATTGCAAAAGTAAATATCCCACAAAGCGCTTTATTGCAGTTCACGTATCGAATAATTGAAACTTGCTGATCTCATCTCGTTCAAGACCAATAACCGCCATGTTGCTTCCTTTAGTGACGTACTTAGAAACGTATTTTATCGATTACACCAAACTGCAATACTCAATATTAGTATTAGTTTTGAATGTGAATTAGTGGTGAATACAGTATGATCCATGAGTTGTCAACTTCGATATTCATTCTCCTAAATTAAATGCTGAATGTTCCGCCATTGTCGTCTGGTAAGCTGCGCCGATAGAGTGGATATCCATCATTTCTAGTTTATGTATCCAAAAGAAAAGCACGTGGATAGTGTTTTGTGCACTTATTGTCAGCCATACAAACCGAAAAGGGATTGTAATGTTCGAAAGGTCCATGAATCATATTGGTTTTCACCACTTCGAATAATAATGGATCTTTCTCCGCAGAAATGATTTCATCAATAATTTGATTTGGTATAACCACCATCCAAAGAAGAATGTGTACGTGCGGCAAACCTCTCTTTTGCCACTCAACAGAGTACAGCTAGCATCCAACAGCACCATCAAACATCGTGACGATCGATTGTTGATTGACCGCGATAAATAATTCCGCACATATGTCATCGCATTCTGGGAGTGCTTCTTGCCTTGCCTTGCCTTGGGCTGCCATACGTTGCTCGCAAAAAAACGCCAACCGATATTAAGGCGACCTCTTCGTGGCTTCGTAACAAATTTCAATCTGCAATTGATCTCTTTGCGTGAAACACCCATATGTAAAGTTTTTAGTGAATATTTTCAATAATTTTTCTTTTGAATAGCCGGAATTAAAAAACCAAGCGACCGAAATTGAACGATTCAAATAATTCACAAATCAAAATATTGAAAAASAAAACCAACAAAAATTATATGTATGGAAAAAAGTTAATCTTTGGAACTATCCAATTTTCCGACTTTTCCTCATGAAAAGTATAAGGCATTTTTACCTTCCTCGATTCACAAYGAATAACCTCTGAAAATTTCATCAAGATTGGTACAGCCGTTCTCTTAGCGTTAGTAACAAATAAACMTTCGTTTTCGAAATTATTCGAAATTTTCTTGCCGTAAAAACCATCCTTGAGCCMAATTAAAAAAAGAATTATCAAATTTGGTTCAATYGTATAAAAGTTATGAGCGTACATACATTTTGGCGATTCATTTTTATTTATATAGATTATTCGGCTGTCTTAGGTAATTCTTTATACACATTATATACATAATTGTTTTCATGAAAATGAAAAACTTTCGGACATGCTCAACTTTTGTAAGTGGATAAAATGTGAGCAAATGTGTGCTTTCTGAAACTAATCTTAACGAGGCATCSCGAGTATTACTAATCTTTAAAGTTATTCAATAAACGCTTGTTTACAAATCTCGTAAAGTTTAAATCTGCGAAAAGCGCGTGAAAGTTAAACTCAAAACACGTTTTTCACTAGTAAATTTTTCAAAGGGCCTCTTACACTTGCACTTCAAAGAAAGTCGGCACTTTCTACCGCAATCCTTTGTGTCTTTGTAAATAAGTGTGATTATTTCTTTTGAGTAGAATTGAGTTCATTATAACGCGCGAAACACAAAGGCGTGGCAGCAGCTGTTACGGAAAATTTACACAAATCAGGAAAAACTAGGGGCGGGGCAAAACGGCGCTGATAAGAATGAAAACATAACAGTAGTTGAAATATACACAAATCTAGCCCTAACGCTTGGCAAGGGAAGGTGCCAGCCACAATAAAAATGCCTATTTTACAAGTAGACGCCACAACTACAGCTTGCTGCGACTAAAGAGAGCGAGCTTGCGAAGTCGGGGGCGAGTTGGAGTTCGCCTTCCGACTCGCTCGATGGTAAGGGGGGTAGACAGCGTCAACACTCTGCAACAACCACAAATATGTAGCAACAATAACAACAACCACAACGGAAGGTAGGAAACAAAGTAAACGTGTTACACAATCAAAAGCGCATTGGCGTTTTAAGGTGAAGCAGCAGCTCGGAAAAGCTCTGCCATTTTTCGCTCACTTGCCTGCCAAAAAGGAAATTATGACTTTGTCCAAAGCGCAAACATTTCTGAGTAACGGGGTGAGACGATGGCATTAATGCAACAACAAAGCACGGACAAAAGAAAAATGCAAGAAGCTGTGGGAACTGCTTCTGCAAAAAGACCTCAACAACAATAATAAAATAACATTGTGCACGCGCACAAAAGAAGGTAAAAATAAATAAATAAATGTAGTGAATGCGAAATTGCAATGTAAAGGCATTAAGTAAATTTTGTATTTAATTTAATTGCATTTAAATTGTTTGCAATTACATTTTCACACAAAATCGCCATAAAAAAAAGTGAAAAATCAAATAATATAAAAATCCCCACACACTTGACGCGAACCCATTTCACCCAGTCCTCAATGCAGCGCGCAAGTTCACATGCGAACAGTTGCATGAAAGGAGAGAATTAAGAAAATAAACTGCAATAAAAATACAATAATTCTCAAGTGCGGTTTCGCAGTTCGTTTAAGGGCGCAGAGTCCGTAAAGGTCGCTCCACGTAAAAAACGGCAACATTTTGGCCAGACGCGAATGGAATGTGCAGCGTTGCCAGAGTTTTGAATTTAACATACTGTTTTTCAATTGAGAAAAATCAGTTATCAGAGAGGGAATCTTCAAAAGTTAGAATCATACTGCGCGCAACATGTAGTGTCATCCTTTCCTCATGGACCCTAAACCTATGCACCCCATTCGGGATCATGTTCCCCCATTTTTGCTTATTATGCGTTGCTTTTGAACATAGAGGAGTAAACGCTTAACTCCACTTGCTTATAGCTTCTAAATTTTCCATGAGGAAAGCACTATTAGGCAAAAGCTTTAGTCCATTGGCTCCACACCATTTCTTTTTGATCTACTCCTCGTTCCTCACCTTCGTTCAACATTCGTGTCTTCCTATGTTGAGCGGACAATCCTTCTTTTTTAATTCTAATGGGGTTTATAGTCATCCGGTTCCATACATGTTGAGATCGGATCATGTTGGAAACAATGTTTTCTGGAGTTCGCGCCTTTTCTAAGAGTTCCTTTAGCTCCACTCTTTCATTGGACACGGGTTTTCTCGTTCATAGACCACATAAAGAGCAATTCGACCCATCGTAATACCCCGTCGTGCCCGTATCTGTGTAGATACATGCTCTGTGTGAATCTAAATCAGCTAAGCTCACTCAGGAATTGGGTCATATAATAGTCGGTTTCCCCATTCTTCCTCTCTACCCAAGCTTTCATATTTCTAATGAACACATGAGCCCATCAACCTTTCGTAGCATCATCCCAGCGCTTCTGTCATTCGTAAAGACTCGTTTGTTTTTCCTCCTTGACCTTGATGGTACTTAGCCGAACTCTTAACTTCGGCCTTTCCTCGGCCTTCCAATGTTGACCCTTGTCGTTATCTCAGAAATTCATTAAAATCAGTCAATTTCAGGAGATTTGTTGTAAGTACTTTCAGAACAGTAACATGAGAGCGGATCGGACCAGTATCCAGGTACATGAAAATGTTATCCTTAGAGTTAGAAATCGAGTTGAGTCGGTTCGGCCAGGCTATCACCAATTTAAGGACAAGATCATACAAAAAATTGAAGAAATAAGAATATGGTAATAGCGATTGAAACAAAATTTACCAGCGAATGTACCATATTTCTAACAAATCAAAAATCGTCTCAAAACCTCTAAGGTAAACTTGATTAGAACTAGATGGACTCGAGTCATTTAGGGAATATTCTTAGAAGAAGAAAGAGAATTTAGCAGAAGAAGTTTTCAGCTCACCGGACAGTAATACTCTACCGACATATGTATGTATATCACAGAAGTCCAATTTAACGTATCACATTAAAAAAAAAAAAAAAACGCAGGGAAAACTAAACAAACTGTAAATACTCATTTTTTATTATGAATAAATAATATTGAAGACAACTGGAAAAATGATTCCTCGGTTCGTTGGCTTTTTAGAGCTTGCTCCATATCGGAGGGTTCAGACGGGCCGACCGTGAGTGGAAAAGCGGCAGGCGCAACTAGTAGCCAAGCCAAGACTGCAGTGAAGAACGTGTTGCTTTGTGTTCGGTGGAACTGGCAGGGAATCAACTACTAGGAGCTGCTCGTTTACGACTAGCCACTTAAATTTTACCGCCTAAATGAAGCAATTGTCCTGAAGCGGTCAGGTTTGAAGAGTAGGAGTTCGGTGGTGTTCCATCAGGACGATGGCAGGACAAACACATCGATAGWGACATACCAGAAACTTCGCTAACTTAGTTGGCAGATTTGTATACATCCAACTTATAGTGCGGGCCTGACGCCAAGTGATTGCAATCGGATTCTCTCTATGGTGAAAATTCACCTCGAGCGAAGCTTGTGACAATCGACTGTGCCAGTTTTTTGCTATTAAGAATGAGGGTTTCTTTAAGAGTAGCGTTACGAAATTATGTAAATCAAAATTCAAAAATAATATATWTATTTTTACTAAACTTATTAATAAATTGCAACCATCTGGCAGCGCCATTTGCTATTTTACCAAAAACTTATAAATGTTCTTAAATTGTACCGAAATTACACTGCAAATTTGCAGCCTCTTAAGGCAGTCAAGTGGAAAACGCACACGCACTTAATAAATTTGCGAGTGTGAGCGCACTCGGCACCACTCGCCAAGAAAATGTACAATGTCTGGCCATAGCATCGGTGTGGTCCGCAATTGTTCCCTTGTGTGCGCTGTGGTAATGATGTTACTATTATTGTTGGTGGTTGCTGTGGCCCATTGCAAACTCGTTGGCTGGCTGGCTGATCTGTTTGGGCACGCTTATGCTGGGGAACTTGGAAAAAATCCTGCAGAAAACACAAATAATTGCAACCAAATAAAGAAAAGTAGAGTGCCAGTGTGCGAATGGGAATGTAWTGCAGAAGGTGAGCGAGTATATGTTTGCTCATGTGGACGCCGTGCACTTTTCCCCCTCAGCCAAGTGCAGTGCTCTTTTTTCGCAAGGGTCACTCAAGTGATATGTTTTGATATCTCTTTTATTGATATATTTATTTTGATATGCTGCCAGCATTCATAGACAAGTTGTTCTCATGGTTATTATTTGCTATTTGTATGGCTATGGATCTGCCTGGTAGATAGGCTACTTGAGAAAGTGTATGGCAAAAGTAAATAAAATAATTGTATGTTTTGATATTTATTGTTAAATTATTTGTATTCTGTAAATTTGTAAATTTGATTGCCGCTCATGAGATGTGACATACTGGTATTGTGTAGAATGGAATATAAGCAGGTGATGGCTCGTAGTTATTTCACACCGTCGTAGAACTACTCCATTYGGGGCTGGTGCTAGTTCACGCGTACTAATCAAACTTTTTAGACTTCGTATTGAACAGTTATTTATCACGCAGTGAGTCGTAGATTGAGATTTCGATTGAATATAATCACAGCTGATGAAATTTGGCAACGGTTGAGACATCCAATTCGAAACTGTAAGTGTCTTCCAGAACTAAAAGAAATTCTGGAAATCACTTAGTGAAACTAAGAATTCATATGTTGAAAAGCGGTCTCAATAAGGGCTCCCATGTTAGATAACGCATCAAAAGTATAAAAAGTGAAATTTCCCAACTGAAAGTCCAACTTTGGGAGTATCAACTAACATATAAATTAATCGATTTTCTTTTCGAAATATTCCTCTAATCTCTATGTTAAACCGCCTCGTTGTCCATACACTTTTCACTATAAACTGCCGTCGTAGAGTGGTTATTTTCCAACCAGTATGCCCCTAACGCTTACCGCCTATAAGAATCAATACAGCTTCATCCATACAAGCAGATATGCTTGTTAGTTGCTAATAGTTGTGTCAGCTGGCTGATAGATCTATGTACACAAAAGAACATTTCAATGATATTTTCGTGCAGCAAAGTGCACAGGAATTGTACAATTCTGCCGTGTGGGATGTGAAATGCGAAGAAAGGATTCACTACTTGTTCCATTTCAGCAAAAGCAGATTTTTATTTTGTTGTGGTTAGATACTGCCGTGTTCAACCACATTTGGGTTTGTGATTGTTTATTTACTTTTATTCTACCTTATTTACTTGCATTGTGTTCATGCGTTTCTTGATATCGAAATGCCATCAAAATAATTCACATACGCATTTGTACATGCTCCTGCACAATAATAATAATATTCATGTTAAATGTGCCTCCAATTATCTGTTGTAAATCTTCTGGATACAAAGCATCTAAAGTAAGCAAAAATATATAAAAATAAATACTTATAAATATGCGCTTGAATTGGCATTATTGATTTGAATGGATTAACTGGTAATTGCTTTGATAAACGGTAGACATTTGAGGCAGCAAATGGATTCAAGATTAAAAAATCGATATGGGAAAGGGTTCATTAAATAATGTATATGAAAAAATATTAAGTGTTCGAATTTATACATTTTGAAATTAAGTAATATATCTTAAATAAATGGAAATATAACAAGCAATAAGCCTTCTTTTGATAATATTTGTATATTCAAGAAACTTTTGAATAATATACAACAATTGTTGTCATCTTAGAACAACGATAGTCTGAAATAAGTGGAATAAATCGAAAACAGTAACAAGTAAGGTAAGTTTTTGGATATTTATTTTGAAATAATTTTCTTAGTAATTCAATATTTTTCAATTCCGGACTTAAGACGATCTTATGCAGACAATTTCGATTCTTCCAAGTGTATTCCTGATATCAAACAGAAAGTAAATAGAAGTAATACTACTTAAACAAAAATACATTGTGACAAAAAAGTACCAGCAAATTGGAAATAAACGCAAAATATGTAATTATTCACCAATATTAATTTTGTTGCCTTCAAAGTAATCCCTACTTACTTATGCCAGCAATTTTTTCAGTGCTCGCAACAATTTTCCGAAGCACATTTTGGGATGGCTTTTTCTTCTTAAGTGAATTTTGTTGTATCACTTCGCTCGACTGAAAACGGGTTCTACATACGTAGAACAAGAACAAATCTGGTGAATACCGTGGTTGATCGATGGCATACATTGCGTTTTTGGCTTTAGATGCGGTCACAATAGTAGTTTGATGCAATCATCAGGTAAAATCCATGTATTGTGCCTCCATATGAGCAAATAGAACACCTTATTGACCGTCTGTTTCTCCGGAACGAATTCATGATGCAACAAACCACGAATGTCGAAAATAACAATGGGGRGCTCATTCCGATGATTGTTGACTTGTTTACACGTTAAACTTATAAACTCATGACTCATCGGCAGTTATAACGCTCTCCATGAATGCGGAATCGGATTTCGCACTATCAAATATGTGCAAAGATATCAGTTTACGGTACTTTTTTTTGAAAAAAAAAAAAAATCGGCTTTACCAGGACGAGTCGAGCCAGAACGAGTCTCATACCCAAAATATCCACCAAAATCATTCATACGGACTTGCGAGAGATGTGGAGCTCGCTTGCCACCGCTCTAACACTTGCCTGACAATTTTCGAGCACCACTTCTTTCACTTTTTTAATATTTTCATCAGTTGAAGAGGGCGAAGGTCGTCCAAAATGACGCATCTCTTCAACGTTCTCTCGATCGTCTTTGAAGACTTTGTACAACTCGTAGGCTTCTGTTTTCGATAAAACTGAATCAAATAAAGCCTTTTCCAACACTCACAACGATTTCGCACACGAAATTTGGTTAGAAATACAGAATTGGAGACAAATTCTTTGTTCGATATTTTTACGCGCAATGCATTACTGAGGTGTACCGACTCAAGCAGCTATTGCAAACAAACTTTTTGAGAAATTATGATCATTTCTGGTATATTAATTCAGGACAGAGTCCGTTGTGGTTTTACGTGAGTTCCTGCCTGCGAAGACCTAACCCCACGGTGTTTTCTATTGCTAGAAGCACATAGATCAAAACAATGCGTTGATCAGCGCCCCAAAGCACGAGTGCATGCACCTGCACCATACTCTGGAGAACCAAAGCATGAGTGCTGCCACATACACTTATACTTTGGTTCCAATTAGTTTTGGGTGGACAAGCACACCCTAGCCACCTTGGTCGGGTACGAGGCCTATCTAAAACCTCTGCCGTACTCTGGGTCCGGCACATGGCCGCAGTGCGACTCCACACCGGACTAATGCCCTTCCTGCATTTAGGTCTAAACCACAGCCACCACGAATCTCCCCAAGGGGACAAAAACCCAATGTGCAGATTGGAGTTTCCTCCAAGGGCTGACTGCTCCCCGTGGTACCATGTTTTAGTCATTGGTATGACTTGTAGCTTGCGCTACTGCCAGTTGAGCCCCCAAGAATTCCTAAGGACCCTTAAAAACTCAACTGTATAATGACATGTGTCTCGTAAAACCCTTCGTAAACGAAATCGTAAACGAAAACATGGAACCAACCAACCAGGAATAAAAATATACAGAGTACAGTAACCATGTTTTACGATGAATACTATAGCACTATATCTGACATGGACTATGCTGCAATTCAAGCAAAGCAATCTCAGAAAACAGTGCCCATCACCAACCTTCGTGGGAGCAGATTCATCAGGTGAACTCCACTTATTCRACCATACCTATGATAACTGGTACCTATAATACATCTGAAGTATCTTATGATRATCTAATGAAGTGAAAACATTTTGTTGAGRATAATATGATATGGCTTCTATGTACATATTTACAAATAGTTCGCTGGTCTTTAAAGTGAATTTAGTTTTTCTGTATTTTTAATAGCGACTCTTAGTTTTAATACTACATTAATAGTATATATTAACACTTTTTCTACGAATATTGGGGATACATGATTATTTTMAATGAATAAAAATTGTTGTACGAATAGTCGTTTGCGAAAACTACACTAATGTTATAAAATTTAATTCATAACAGGGTTTCTTTATGAAAATGGAAGAGTCACGTCATTTTATATTTATCATTGGTTATACCAATATACATTGTAACAAAAAGGTACCCGGAAATTGTATATTAAATTATCCGGGCAAATGGTACTTCAAAACAATGTATTTTGCTAATTGACAGGACTGCCCTTAATGACTGTGCCAAATATGAGTGCGATCTGTCAACCTGTTTGTTTACCGCAGTTGCGAATCTTGAGGAAGGTGTTTGAAAAACACAAGCCTAAGATTGGTACAAAGCTTTCAAAGACGGCCGACAGATCGGTGAAGAAATGCCTCCTTATTGGCGACCTCTTCAACTGATGAAAACATTAAAAAAGTGAAGGATAAGGTGCTTGAAAAACATTAGACAAGATCAAGTTGATTTTTTCTTTCGAAAAGAGTACGATTGTGACTGAATTTAAAACCAAAAACGTCATGAATAAGATCAATCAACCACCATATTCACCAAATTTGCCTCTGTTTGATTTTTTCTTATTCGCCAAGCTGAAATTGCCGTTCCGTGAAACCCCTTTTCAGTCGATCGAAGAGATAACACAAAATTTGCTGACCGAGCTGAAGACCATCCCAAAAAGTGCTTATGAAAGTKTTTTGAGCACTGAAAAATCGTTGGAATAAGCGTATTACATCTGGTGAGGATTACTTTGAAGTCGACAAAATAAATATTGATGAGTAATTAAATAGTTGCGGTTTATTTACAATTTCTGGGCACTTTTTTGCCACAATATATGTGACATATACCTGTTATTTATTCGATACGAYACTTTTAAATTTTTGACAGGTATTAATTATGAATTCCGCAGAAGTCGCTGTTCAATCCAGTTAATAGCAATTACGATTTKTGAAAAATATGCGAGGATTTTCTCACGTAACCCTTTGAGCATGTTTTCAGCGACTTAATTCATTAAGAAATGAGAAGAATGCGCAACAAACAAATAAGCTCTCAAATACCATTTCTGCACACCCATACATACATACTTACATTTTATACTTACGTATAAATATKTCCATGTAACGAATTCACTGCCGAGTCTTCAACCCATTCACCTGTTTCCACAAGCACTAAAAATTAATTATACCAATTCGAGAGTTGGCAAACACTTATTATTATTGTTGTTGCTGTTGAAAGGTGCACGCATATCGAATGAATGAGTTTGCGATGTGATTTGAATATGTAATAAATATTTCGCACAGTGCTCAGTTGTAATTTAATTAAAATCGCATTCATCACAGACTTCAAGCGCGGAGGATAGATTTGCATTAAATATTTGAGCATACAACAATTACATACGTACACACAAACAAATAGTTCAAAAATTTACACGCACACAAATTTGCTGAACAGAAGCTTTACAGCGAACACAACAAAAACAAGTTGTGTTGTTGCAAAGGAAAATCATGGCATATGTCAATATCAAAGCGGTTTCAGTGAGTGGGCGCAAYGCAAAGCTGCAACATTTAAGTATTGACTATAAATTACGTCGGTACGCTTCCAACGGCGATCCGAAGAGATAACAACAATTTCATATGTCGCAAACACTAGAAAGCGCTGACAAATTTCTTCTTTTTAAACAGATGAAAGGCTGCAGATTAGCGCTCGAGCAGCTTGGAAAGGAGTGAGCGCAGTGGGGTGGGTGGTCATTGTGTTGCTGCCAAGTTACGGGTTATCAAAATTAAATTTGTTACTTACTATTAAAAAAGAATCATAATAATACACCGCACAGCACGTGCCACTCACTCCCTCCGAATGCCAACGAATATGCGTTGAACGAAGGTTGGCAGACACTTATGTGCGTGCGAGTGTGTGTGTGTGTGTGTGTGCAGTTTTGAGGCGAGCGCATCCTGACACACACGCTTAATCCCATCGCGTGGAGATTACTGTCACCAAAACATATTTCAGCGCGCACAAAAGCCAAAAAGGAAAKTATTTATAATCAAATTGACCTGCCACATTTTGCGGCGCCACCAACTAAGCGAGTTGGTAAGTGTTGTTGTGAGTTTTCAAGAAGCAGCAGCAATTTATTAGCATATTTGTTGTTGGTGAGCGTCGTTTTTTTCACTTTTGCGGTCAGTGTCTTTCTTCGTTTCGTCGAAACAGCGGTGCGATGCTGGCATGAATCAAACGTTTTGCTGTATTTGATGTTTGAAAGTGTGAAAAATACGCATTTGACATTCAATGTACAGTGGGACGAGTTAGACTACGACTGTTATAAAAAATTCTGAACGATTTATATAATAAAACTGTAAATAAATATAGTAATAATAAACATCGGAAATATATACTACATTTCGATACTGTTCAAAAAATTTAAAATTGGTGGATCGCTGGATTAGCTGCCACCCAAAGCAGGACGGTCGTCTTCTTGTTTCCAACAAGAAGCGTTCCAAAGTAAACAGGACTGTTTGAATCTAGCGGCCCCTAGTGGCGCCATCTRTATGTCGRCTGGTGCRTYAGAATCTGCTATCTTTATCGATTGTCCATTGAGTTCAAGACATTTCATTGATTGGAAGTGMAGTTATTACGTTTTAAATGTCAGTATGTTTGTGTTATCKKTGCGAAAATTAGTTTCGAACAAAGAGCCAACATTAAATTTTGCTTTAAAGTATGGCGATGACTGCTTRTCYCRTAGCAGAGTGCACGASTGGTTTGAACGTTTTCGATGTGGTCGTGAGGACATAAATGATGATCAACATGTGGSCCAATCAAAATCCATGATCACCGGAAATTCCATCGAAATTGTGCGWGAATTCATCAAAAATTAGTCGAAATCATCATYGAAATTCATGGTAGTGGAATTGAACATCTCTAAAACATCGATTTATCGCATTTTGTTCGAACATCTTACGAAAGGTRTGTGCACGGTTTGTTCCGCACAAATTGACTGACARSCAAAAATTGCTCAGAATCCAACATTCRGAGGACGATTATTTTACCAAAAATCACATTTTAACCATTATTCACCTKATATGGCACCRTGCGGCTTCTTTCATGAAAGRAAAGTGCTATGCAKACGTAGAGGCCATTCAAAAGGCTTGCACCTTCCACCTTCCCTTGCCACACGGGCCAACGTGCTAAAACGCTCATTCGACATGCTTTTGGACCGTGCGAAAGGCTGTATTGAGTGCTTATTTTGCCGAAAAATCATTGGTATGTTGTTTTTTTTTTTCAAAGACCTGTTTACTTTGGAATACACCTTGTATATCCTATAGTGGTYCAATATCGACGGTTAAGACAAATGAGCAGAGTCTTCAGAAGAAAAATTCGTACATTAATATTTTACATTGTCTATTAAAGCTTGCCATCTTTGATAGAAGATAGATAGGAAATTAATGAGATTTTGCATTGAGTCCATGGATCTATTGTGCCCTCTCCGATATCACATATGGTCAAAACAAAGGTTCAGCACTCTGAACAATTCCATGAGCTTGCTTGGCGCGATGGCAGTGATGTAATATTTGTCCAAGTATGTATGTAGACAGTTTCAACAGCTTTGAGCCTGCTTCTACATATTTTCTCGAATTTCCGGTTCCGACAGTTTCCGCAAGAGACTATGCTCATGTTGAACACATCTTTGATGTCAATTTGTTGACGTTAAATGTTTTCTTAAGGGGGTATTCTAGTCTAGAGGCTCGAATTTCGAGCTTTTTTCAGCAATTACTAAAAAAGAAGCACTAGATATTTTCACTATCCATCTTTTTATCATTTGTTTATTAAATTTAGAAGCGTACTCATCGCCATGATTTCTACCCTTCACTAAAAAGGTGGATTTTTTCCACTAATTTTTAAATTTTGTCGTTTTTTGTATATTATAAATTTCAAATTTTTATTTTTTGTTGTTTATAGTGATAGAGATATATTTAAAGAATATTCATGCCAAATTTCAAATAAATCGACTGATTAGAACTTGAGATACGGATATTGTGGCTACCGCATCAAAAAAAGGAGTTTTGAGAAAAACGCGTTTAAAGTTTTACGTTAAGTTTCGGGCAGCGTAATAGATAGATAGATAGTTCGCTCAACCGGTCTAGTTGCCACGTCACTAAAATGGATATAACTTTGAAATACATTTGAGTTTTGAAAAATCCTTCTAGGGAGATATTTTTGAATATTAAAACTATCGAATTATGGAGAAAAAAAATTCAATTTTTTCAAATTTCTAGGCTAGAAACTTTTTTAATATTTTGGCTTTCATTAAAGCCCAGAAATTTTCTATTGTATTGGTAACTGTGATGGCCAATCAACAGTAACAGTATAGTTTCTTGTTTCCATTGAGTACAAAGTCTGCTACTATAGTCATTGTTCTCTTGTCGTAGAGAATTTCAGCTGACTTCAGTAAACTCTTTTTTATACAAATGGAATCAAAAAAATGCCACAAACAAAATTGGTCCTAGCCCGCCTTCTATGTAAATGGCTTATTGTACACATCTTTCAAACCAMCAAAGCTATATTAACYAAATCAGCTGAAAAGCAAAATGCATTTCTTCTAAAAATGGTAAAATAAGATTATGCGATCACTCACTGAATAAATGCGCTACAGGGATTAAGTTTCACAACCCACCTTTACGGGAAAACCTATACCTATAAGAACTACCTTACCGATTTCAACCAAATTCACTTAGTGAGGTTATTTAAGCATTCCTACAAGATACTGTAAAAATGGGCGAAATCGGATGACAACCACGCTTACTTTCCATACTACACACTTCTAAATTCCATTTGATTCYTCCACTTAATAGGACTGATTTTGCTYCACTGCGACTGTACTTCAGAGCATGCGCCCACCGATTCGGTARAAGGCGTTCCTAGCTAACGAACGACYGGCTTGTCAGTTGCCTTCGAGTACCTGGAAAGGCAGAYGCAAGCCGAAAATRCAGCGCTCGTTAGAGAAGAAGTACGCGATTAAATTATGTGTGAAACTCGGTAAAGCTGTGACAGAGACATAYGATATGATCAAACAGGCTTACCCAGATGTAGCTTTAGCAAAAAGTRGTGTGTTTCGGTAGYACCAGACCTTTTTGGAGGGSCGGGRAGAGACCGTGCTGGGAGGCCTGCGACTTCGACAAACACCGACAATTTGACTCGTTTGCACAAAGTTTCGAACTCAGACTGTCGGCTAAGTATTCGTTTAATTGCCTAGATGTTAAATTTATCAAGAGGCCCAAACGAAGGGTCAATCGGGTCCGACATGGCATCGCAGTCAATTGAAAGTTACACACCGCACATCGCCCGGCTCACACCGCTCTTCTTGTAAAGAACTACCAMACAAAAGCCGGCWTCTCAGGCAAGCATTTTGAGACGACAAAGAGGATTCAAACAGCGTGCACCTCGGCTCTCAAGGCTATTGCGGATAATGATTTCCGTGACGCCTTCAATGCTTACAAATCGCGCTGGCAGCGCTGCATCGATGCAGAAGAAGCCTATTTGAAACGTATTTAAAGAATTGTAGCGATTGGTTCAACAATTTTTTTTTTTCTTCAATCAGCTCAGTCCTATTACTTTCCGGACAAACACTGTAAGTAACCTCAAAATGGCTCATCGTTTACATAAATCATTAAGTTGACGAGACAAATTGAAATCCGGATAACTGTCCGCCMGTTTGTGCAAGCTGTAACTTGARCATAAATTAAGATATCTTGATGAAATTTAGTGCACTTGTTCCTTGGCAAAAAGTAAGTCGGAATTCTTATATAGGTGATCGATTATAGACGRAAATYGGTGCTAGTTACTTTTTCTTGCATATACGGATAGTTAGACAGACAGACGAGCATTGCTAAAGGGTCTCAGCTCTTTATATWATTTCCGACGTTACTTTCTTGCTGTTGCAAATTTCATGGCAAACTCAATTTTCTAGAGGAATCAATAAAACCATTTGATAAAAGAAAAAACTTGGTTCCATTGTTCTATAAGTTCGGAATAGTCGGAATTCAGTTTAGTCCTTCAAATAAAYTTCGCGCGGATCTCACCACAAAACAGTAATTTCAATACATAATCGTAATTCCCCGAAAGAATCAGAGCATAAGAAACTTGCCCACGTGAAACGGATCAACGTWACTAAAACGGATCCAGATACATATCGTACGACAACCTAAAACAATTAAAATCGTCTGAAACTACAAACGCACGGAGTATTTAAATAATGTCTGAATGCAAGCTAAAGTCTTCTAAATGGACAACAGTGACCAAATTTCGTTATGCGCCGAGGTAGTTAGTTGGTACGACCTGTTTGCAGGGTATATGGTGCCTTGTCGAAGATTGTCAACATAATAACTAAAAAAGCTGCACATCAAAGTCACAGTAAAAAATCATATAATATTAAATTTATTTCTGTTACATTTCATTTCAAATAGCTCACTGTTATCCTTTGCATGCAATAAAAACCACGAATTCTTTCGTACATCGCTGCGGCAACCCTTGCCGGTGTGAAACCAAGCATAAATGTCCAAAGTGCTGCCGCACCCCTTCCCTTCGCCAAAAATACAAAAAAAATAAAAAGAACTTTGTTGTTTCTGTAATTGCCGTGTCATAAATCTAATAAATTAAATGCATCCGTTACAGCGACAATTGATTCAGTGATGCGCAGTCAAATGATGCCAAGCAARGAACACTCACTCACTCAGCGGTGATGCTAAATGTGATTGCCATTGAGAGGGGTATGGAGGCAAATAGACACACATACACAACAACAACAACACGAATTAAATGTAATAATGAAGCAGCGACTCAGATGGTGAAATTTCTGTAGCGCTTTATTAAACAACGATTTGCACCCCCGTTCAGGTCCACACAAACAAATACAAATGCATAATAATAGATGTAACCAGCAACAACTAAACAAAGCATAAAAAACTAGATCGACAAGAAGGAAGAGGAAATAAGAGGAGTTTATAAAGCATTTTTGAATATTTGGAATTTGGAATTYGTGACCCCTGTCGTTGAGAGTTTAAAGTATTTATTTGTAAGCGCATAAAGGAGCGTGCAGACAGTTATACATGCAGATATATATATGTATGTATATTCGGTATATAGTTACCTGCATTCACACAAATCATTTTCACAGACTGTTTTGCTGCGAATATGCGGTTACCCCGTTACAAATATACATACTTACATATATGGCAGGCAAGAAAAATAACTGTGTGTAGTGAAGTGTATTAAACGGTTGGTTAGGAATTGCACTAAATTAAAACTTAATTACATTACTCTTGTTAGATTTGTATTTCGAGTATTAATTTCAGATCTTTGGTGGTCGACAATTTCGCACGGTCACTACGAAACAATTCTCTTTTATTTTGATACTTGTTTTATACACGAAATTTTTGAACACTCAGTAGAGACCTTACAATTCTATACAGCCAATTTTGCAATGTCTGTCTGCCCGCATTCATATGTATCAGGGTTAATGWTAAGCCCAATTTATTCCAATATGAGAACGCCTCAAAATGAGCGTTTTTATAACATTTTTCATTGTGGCCGAATCGAAATGTCGATGTTTTACATTTCTTATTAGCGATCTTAAACGGCGGCGGCTGAGCTATCTCTATGCCGTCGTATATCTCAAACAACTCAATGTTCCATCGAATGCGATATTCGTCGTCGCCAAAGCGCAAAGGACAATAGATCTTCCGCAAAACCTTTCTCTCGAAAACTCGTAACGTCGACTCATCAGATGTTGTTATCGTCCATACCTCTGCACCATATAATAGAATGGGARTAATGAGTGAATTATAGTGTTTGGTTTTTGTTCGTCAAGAGAGGACCTTATTTCTCAATTGCCTACTTAGACCGAAGTATTACCTGTTCGCAAGAGTTATTCTGCTTTGGCTTTCTAAGGTAACATCGTGTTGGTTGTTAATACTGGTTCTAAGATAAAAGAAATTATCTACGACTTCGAAGTTATGATTATCAACAGTGGCGTGGGAKCCAAATCGACGATTGTTTGTTTGAAGACTGGATATATCGTCTTGCCCTCGTTCACTACCAGACCCATTTGCTTTGCTTCTTTATCCAGTCTGGAGAAAGCAGAACTAATGGCGCGGTTRTTGAGGTATGATTGGTCTCAATATCAATATCAATCATCCATCAATATCATAATCCATCCCAGTGCTATAAAAGTAAAGAAGTTCTCAGCTACCGATCCGCAATCAAGAAATATAAAGCGGTTCTCAGGCGTTCATTCACAAAGCAGTTGAGCAGCTGGGACAAGCATCACCTAAGTCAAATCTTTAACTCAAACTACATCTATGTCCGCTGAAGCGCGTACAAGTACTATAAACAAAGGCTGYTTCAAAACGAACTGCTTGCTCTCTGAGCTTAATATGACACAAGCAATGCTATAAATCGGTTTTTTCACTTTCTCTTAAAAAAGTTATATATTTTTCAATATTTACGTTTATGGCTTCTGCTTAAACTGAACCATCTACTCTAATATTGCAATGCTATTGAGTACCGGTAGTCCTAAGCTGGGTATATATTTGTAGCACGATAACTATCATCTTTTCTTGCGTCTAATACTTATTTGTTGTAGTTTTCGCTAGAAAAAATATTATTCGAATGATTTTGAGGAATCTTATTCAGTTAATAGTACTTGGCTAGTAAAAATTTGCGGGGTGTAGACCCAACTTTCGGTCGAACAGTACAAACAGACGTCCAAAGCTATCCATTTGGTGGTATATTGAAGATTTTAAAACACTGTTACTGCAGTGGTCCWGGTAAGGATCTGTTAAAGTCGACATCTAATATACTTACAACCCCTTTATGGAGGATTTTGTGGAAAAAATCTTAGTTTGTGGGCTTACAAACGCCAACTCGTGCATAAATTGAAGTCGCACAAATATTAAGCTTAGGTGAATAAAAAATATTGYCGCATTTGGAGTGGTGATAACCCATAACCCAACGTTGGGGCGCATTTGCCGTCCTTAAAACAATAATTGGTCTATATTACTTCAAAAATTAAGCCGGACGTATTTTTTTCGAAAAGTGGACGTGGCCTCGCCCCCTACTAAGTTTTTTAAAC
>NW_017537082.1:121170-125860 GCF_001853355.1 Bactrocera latifrons | reverse complement strand
AATATATATAAATGACGGATAATGAAATCTCGATTATCACTTTATCATGCGAGAGTATAAAATGTTCGGTGACACCCGAACTTAGCCCTTCCTTACTTGTTCAAATCTAATAAACATTTTTATTCCTCTTATGTATTAACTACTTGTGATAAATTAAAAAAAGGTATCTTTATTTTAAAACTAATTCATATTTTTACAGATAACTACGTGTATATCTCCTTCCACTTCTAAATATCTCACGCTCTTCCTAATTTGATTACTTTCGAATTAACTGTCAAATTATTGACATTCGTGCGCTGAGTGCACCACAAAAACCACAAGTTTATTAAATAAATTTGTCAACACTCAAACSCCGAACGAGCTAACGGTAAATATTTATGACACGCTCTCTCCAGCAGTCACCCACCCACCCACTGCAAGTCCAACACATTTCACCGCACTTTTGCACACAAACACACGCACACTGAAACGAAAACCTTCTGTCGCCTGTCATCGTTGTCTGTGCCTTTTTCGTCAGCCCAGCAACAACAACCATTACAATAACAATAAAACAACAACAACCCTTAACACTTGCCAATGTCGTCTGGACGAGAGCAATCGCCCAATAAACGAGAATGCCGTCAACAAATCGGGGGGAAAACATAAAAGTACCGTTATACTTTGACTTTCAGCAGGCGTTGGGGGAAGTTTGGTCTCGGGGGGAGCAAAATTGGAAAACACCAAATAAAATTTGTTTGGTGTTTGGCTTGTCACCCGCAGACATTTGCACGCCTGTGCTGGTACTCCCCACACTTYCTTACGCTCCGTTCCTCTCTTTRCGGCTCCCACTTCTCACCMGCCGGTGTCTCAATGAACKGTCATGATACTTACATATATGCGCCAATGTAGCATCTCGGCGCGTACGTAGCCGAGGGTGACTTTGCTACAGAAAAGCGTTGATATTCAAACATYGCCAGCTCGTGTTAATGGCGGAGGCAGGGGAACGCGCTAAACGCTATGGTGTGGGCGTTTTGCTTATTATTTGCCGTGTCGTTTAACGTTTCACTCTTGTATTGCTGTTATTGTTGNAGGCAGGGGAACGCGCTAAACGCTATGGTGTGGGCGTTTTGCTTATTATTTGCCGTGTCGTTTAACGTTTCACTCTTGTATTGCTGTTATTGTTGTCGTTTGGCAACAACAACGACGACGTTTATTGGCAATAAGTGGGTCGGTTGAGGCTGTCAGCGAGCGAACGTATTGAAAAGTAGATTTGGCAGAAGTGGGTGGGTTTGCGATTGACGTTTGACTTTGGGTGTGTGCAGACAATGTCAAAGTGTAATTTTCTGCTTGAAATGCTTTTACATAAACGATGTGCAGCTCTTTGAAACGTATGTTTGCTTTTAGTTTCAATTTAAAATGTAATCATCGGAGCAGACGGGGGCTAAGTAAGTGAGATGCAGGTTTCATGTGGTTACTATGTAGAAATGGCAAATTCGATAATTCSACAGTGCAGTATTTGATCGTGAAACGACGCTGGCACAATCGTAGGCGCAGTCCTTCCCACAYTGATATTATGTTGATGCATTTGGTAAACAAACAAAAAAAAATTTTGTAAACCTATCTACACTCGTAGCCACGCAAACCTTACAACTATATTTCTTACATTTTCTTCGGACCTTCTAGTTATAGTTTTTAATTTATTACGTTTCATGAGTAAAACAAAAATTAGTTTTTCTGTGTCTATACAAAAGYGATTTTATTGTTTTTAAAGCGATACACCTACAAAGCTGCCTGTTTCAATTAAAAAAATATAAAATAAAAATTTATAAGAATGAATATGTGTTTTGTTAAGTATTTATTATTTGTTAATACAATAAAATTGGCCTTACTCTATATATAAAATATTAATTTCAATTATAGTGTAAATGAATTTAAACAAAAAAAAAAAAAAAATTAAAAAAAATTATTACATCGCTTGTCAGTCTTTTGCACTTCGAACTCATTTTGCAAAGMTCACTATCTTTAAATTGATTTATCTATGTATAGTTGAATGTGTTTTGTTTTTAATTTTAATATTTTTGATTAATAACCTGTCATTAACTTATTTCTAAATAAAAAATTTCTATACTGCTATAAAATATAGTCAAATATGCACAATATTTGTACATTTTCAGTGGTAAGGTTTGCGTGGCCGCGAATGTATAAATTATTCCATCAGTGTAAATCGAAAATTCAAAAGTACCAGAACGTAGCATTATTCCGTTTTTAATCAAAAAATTTCAAAATATAGCGAATGTCTTCAATTTTTGAACAGCTGTAACTTTTTTTCAACTTCCCCGAATTTGATTTTTTATTTGATTAAAGGAAGCTTAAAATCTCACCTCTCCAACATTATATGGTATGACGCAATGTGATTGGTAGGACTGAAAATATACGACTGCAACGAAATCTATTGATAAAATACGAAAACTCTTTCGACTACCTGATCAAATTTGACTCGGCCTTGGAATTTCAAATGATTAAGCAAGCCGCATCGATGAAATTAATATTTGATTTTTGGTACAACTAAACTAAACTAGATGCCTGACAACGTAGCTCTAGGCTTTACATTAACCAGGGGCGGATGCAGAAACAGTTTTTGGAGGGTAAATAAACATTCAATTGAAACACGAAGATTACTAAATTAAATATGGAAACAGTTTAATATCATGGTGGACAAATTTCAAATCGACCTTCTAATATGAAATCCTACTAATTTAAAAAAAAACACAGTGCACTTTTTCCGCACTGACTTCACTGTTAAATGCCGCACATTTCTCCCCTCTGAATCAGCCACCGATAAAATATATGTATATATGAATGATCAGCACGATTTGTTGAGTCGATTTAGTCATGTCCATCTAAACAAATATCACAAACTAGTCTCTCGGTATTTGATTTGTCCATCTGCAATTTTGAGCACGTCCGTTTATYCTCAAATGACTGCTCATTTGGATCCGCTAATAAAACGGACTACYAAAGCAAATAGCTGCCGTACAAATTGAACGATCAAAATTTCGTTCTTGCTTAATTGAATATTTTTCCACTTGATTTTTGTCACTGTCGCATATAGCTGCCGTACAAACTTTGAGGTCTTGGATTTAACTTTTAACTTTTGAAAGGCCTAATTTATTTGGCGGTAAACCACAGTTAACTTTTTTTTCTTGTTTYAGAACACTTTTAAGGAAAACAATCGATTTTCCGCAAAATAAAAATCGAAAAATGTGTTATTGCAAATTTCCTCATCTATCTCATTTTGCGGTAAATCCTTGCGACACATCTCACTGAATCGACACAAAGGAGAACACCGTCACATACCAAATCGAGCAATATACATGCACCATAATCACAACGAAATTAATTAAATGAACATTGCATTCCTTTGCAAGATGCCTTAGTCTCATCGGAACCAGTACTGGATGCCATCGCACAGATTTTCTGTTGCAATACAGCCGCCGGATTTACACGCCCACTTATGATTCTCTGCACTGCACACTATTGCAGCAATCGGTGTCCATAAGAAAACCAAATAWTTTATCAATAAAAGTAATAATTGGTCTACCGAAGACCACTGATCTGATCGCAGCACTGCTTACCGCTATACACACAACGTGACGATCAGGAGCAAGAATGTTTGAAAGCTTGACATTTCCGAAAATGCAACCAATACTTTTTGCATTTAATTCGAAAATTCTTTTCTGTTTGATTATTTCTTTTGCTTCAAAATACTTCTTAGTCCGTTGGTTCGTGGAGTACTAACTGCAAGAAAGGCATTAGAAAAGCTTTACAGGCGGCTCATTATCGGTTCGAGAGGAATTCATAATTAACTCTTCATCGAGATTGTGTGTGGAGCGAATACTTGTAGAGAGTAGCTGCATATAATATCATAAAGAGCCTTTAAATCATAAGAATAACTTTGAATATACAGATGTTGTGTACTTGGAGCCCGGCCGGCTTCGCACGGGTATTAAACAATCGTTTCAAAAGTTATAATTTTGTGCACACTTTCCCACACATAATTTATGAAGGAAATTCGAACATGAAAGTATATTTATTYTTTTATTATTATTTTAATTTTTSTAAAAAGGCCTTTACTGTCCGTATATGTTTTTCTTTCTCTGCTCCTGAAAAATAATTTATTGTGCCAGAGCATCCCTGTAAACGATTACATCAAATTTATTTTGTAAACTTAAAATTATCTGGATAGTTACGATCCAAGTTTTGTCTAAAACAACTTATGTACATATGTATATATTGGAGCTATTCAGTGTGATTTGCAGTTTGTTAATTAAATAATTTTTTAGCATTGGAGCTTTGTTTGACCGTAACGGTAGCTGATCTGCGTCTGAAATTAAACAAATTTACAAGAATTGTGGACTTTGACCTGATGATGGTAGATGGCCTATTAAATGATACACTTGGATCTCTATTTTAAAAGTAGACATAAAATTATCTTCCCTAATTTCTATATCGAAAGAAACCCTCTTTGAAAAAAAATATTGTACCGTCGTATGTTGTTTAAAAATATGTGCGATTATTTGTCAATAAATTTTTCATTATCTGTGGCGGCTCCTGGATATAGGGGAGATTGACTTTTTGAATAGGATCTGCTCTAAGGTTTTAGTCAGAAATCTACGACCCACAGATTGATTATGCGCAACAGCCTTCTGTC
>NW_017537082.1:112572-120290 GCF_001853355.1 Bactrocera latifrons | reverse complement strand
ACGATCAATATGTGGGCCAATCAAAATCGTTGATCACCGGAAATTCCATCGAAACTGTGCGTGAATTCATTAAAAATCAGCCGAAATCATCATTGAAATTCATGGAAATGGAATTGAACATCTCTAAATYATCGATTTATCGTATTTTAGCGAATATTTGGGCTCACGAAAGGTGTGTGCACGGTTTGTTCCGCATAAATAGACTGACGAACAAAAATTCCTCAGAATCCAACMTTCGAAGGACGATTATTTGACCAAAAATCACATTTTAAACATTAATTATTCCCCGTATTCACCTGAKATGGCACCGTGTGACTTCTTCCTTTTCGGAAAACTGCATTTGCCCATGAAAGGAAAGCGTTATGAAGACGTAGAGGCCATTTGAATGCTCAAATGGAATAAAAGGAAGTCGCTAAGAGTTTTAAGGACGTATAGACTTGAAACAATTTTTGAGGGTTTATTTTGGTACAAGATTGGAATGGCGGGTAGTGGGCTTCTGTCTTCAGATAAGTCTTTCTGTACAAAWATTTAATTCAATGTCAAACTGAATCCTCGGTGTTCGGAGTGAATCCATTTTGCAATATTTTACATTGAGTGTAGGTCAATGGCTTCCTTGTTGTAAGATTTTATAAATTTCGAACTACTTCATTAACTTTTTTTAAATTTGAACTGGGTATTTTAAGTTTGCTACGAAGAAAACTGCATAGACCCTATAAAATATATACATAAACGATCAGYACGACAAGCTGAGTCGATTTATCCAGGTCCGTCCTTATTTTTTCCCAAGAAGTKACACATTTGTCGGACTACTGYCATACAAACTGAATGATCRGAATCAASTTCGTGTATTCAGTTTACAGGACATTTTCACGAAATTTAACATGGATCATTGGYCATAGCAATAATGCAATCACCGCGGAAATTGTTCTGCTTGGGTAATTGTGGTAAACAGCTACATATGTCGTATAAATCCATCTTTCAAATTCAATACAAAGAACTGTTTATACCTCTTTATACTATAAGATGCACATGTGAAGGGTATTATTGCTTCGGGCCAATCGAAGTAACATTCTTTCWTGTAATTATTCCCAACAAACTCAGCAAACTTATACCTTCATGATTTCTAATTAATTTATTAAACGCAATGTTCAGATGTAAGTGACTACTAACATGAATTCATTAAACACTTCCTTTCGGCAATACCGAACGATGTCATTAGGAGCTCTCGACAATATTAACAAATACCAATTTATTGGGAAAATGTTTATATATGTAACTCAGTACTAAACTTCACCACATACAAATAGTAGAATTATGCTCCAAACAAGATATGAAGGCAGCTTACTAAAATATTACAACAAATACGTATTGACATCTTTCTGACATATTCTGGGAAATTTCGACATTCGTTAACTTTTCATCGAACACTGCTGTTAGCCACAAGCGGCATTCCAACACGCAAACGGCATATTATCCTGCCAACCATACCAAAACCCTACTTTACTTGTTTAACAAGTTTCCCTTTTCAACCAACGCACCAGCAATCTGCAATATATAGACAAACATATGTATGTATGTATGTATATGTAAGTGTAAGTTATATAGAGTACTTCGGTCTTGCCAAGGACTGGGAGTGAGTGGCAGGCGAACATTGATGTTGCATGCCATTAGAAATAAATAAAAAGCACAAAATATCCTTCTAAACGAGRCTCTTAAAAACATGCACAGTGACAAATACAAAAAAGTGCCGAAAATATTTTTGGGTCATAAAAAGTAAAATTGTCTGTTGAATAAGAAAAAATAATAGTCAACTAGAAATGCAATTATTTAATGGCGTGGTTTGGTCTTAGGCAGCTTGCCGGCACAGCTACAGAATCAACTCGCTGAAGTGGTTTTTGAGCATACATATAAGAAATATGGAAGGAAGGGTTCACCCATTGCTTWGCAATTTTTCGTGTGGAATTCGAAATGGTTGGCAAAATATGCAAATGTGCTCTTTATATTTTCTTATGCGGTTGCACATACTCTCATACGAACATCTAMACGTATATAAAGATCTCACACAAAAGGCGCTGATGTGGGTATCTATGAAGACATTTTCGGGCACCGCGCATTTTGCATAAGCAAAAGCATACATTTTGGGCTGTAATGACTTCGATATTTCATTGCTACGGCAATTCTGACACTTAACCATTTGGAATTTTCTAATAAAAATTTGAATAAAAAGTAAGTAATCTGCAGGCATTTTCGACTGTTTGTCATTATTATTGCTGCGATGGAGCATCGAGTAGGTGGAAAGGAAGTTTAGTAGATTTAAGACTCAAATGATGAATGTATGCAAGCTTCATGTGAATAAACTGTGTGAGAATGTCCTGAGAATTATATCGATGTGTTTTCAGTAAAAAAATAATAATCAAGACCAACCAAGATTCATTAATTATTAATCTTCAATCCAGCATTGTTAAAAATATGTATATGATGGTATCTCCAATTTGTAATACAAAGGAGGATGGAGCTATAAGTAAAAGTTTACGCAAGTGAGGAAAGTTCTCTGAGCGCCATTCRCTTGGGAGTGGCCTGAAACGATTCTTTTACATATGGTTCAAGTTTGAAGGCGAGCTAATGTGAGATTCTCAAGGTTTGGACCAATCGATTGACCACCAAGATCGTGGTATATTACACCTTTAAACTTTTCCCTGTTAGGATATGTAAAGCCTAAAGTATAGGCGGGCAATCCCACATCGATTGAGGCCATGGAACTGGCATTCGCCACTTACTAGTAGAAATGCTCGAACGAGTCATCGAAAATTAAATTCAATTACATCTAAATGGCATRAAATTTCTGGCATAACGAGCCGAGTACACTCTAAAATTTTCCTCTCGTCCTTCTCTCCCCAAGAAACTGTTAATTTGTTTGGAAGCACCGTTATCGGGACGCTATGACCCACATAGGAATATCTCATAAAACTTACCCTAGTCGGAATTTACGCTGAAATCACTGACTAGAGATTTTGTAATGAAGTTTCCCAGACGGGTCACGAATTTTTATATGAGTAGCAGAGTACATCATCTGATCAAATTTTACCCAGATTGACTAAAAAACTAAATTTACAAGTATTTTAATACAAAAAGTTACTTTCACCCCCCAAAATTGYCTTGAACAAATACCAAGCATTCTAGATATTAATTATATACCAAATAATAAAAGAAATTCCCATATATTGTTTATAAGCCTTGGCTGAGATGACCTTCAGTACGTCAGCGTATTTTGGATTTTTCGTTTTCGGCTCATGTTTGTAACGTCATTGGTTAGACTGATAACAGTTCCGATGTCATATTTATAAACCTACGTCTCGCGACGAGCTGTGTTGTATTTCATGAATGTACTTGTCCTCAGCTAGTTTGTCAAACATCTCTTTTGCAATCTACATATATTCTACGTTGTTTTTGCAAACGATTGTGGTTTTTTGGTACGAGTCTAGCAGTGATRCGCTTCATACCTAAGACATTAACCAAACTATTGAGTCGATCCATAAGCGAGGTTTCGCATATCTTCTATTACCTTGTTGCCAACTACAGGATTTTGAAGCACTGCTTTTTTAACTTTTTTGAGTTTATTGTCATTACGAGTGGGAAATGGATGATATGAATAAGCAAAGTTTTTGATTTCAACCATTTTGTAATCCCACGTTTCGCTTTACGCGCGTAGTTTAAATGAAACTGTCCGGATCATATTTGATGATATGGTAATTTAATAATGTATTCTGAATTAATTAYCTGCGTTTAAACTCCTTAAAGAGAAATCCTTTAAGATGACACTCTCATCAACTTATTAATTCTTATAAATGTATAAGTAGCCATATCCAAAGCAACACCTATTGTTTCCACAAATCGCGGGTTGTTCGCCAATTTTGGCTTGCTTTCAGTGACACAATGTATATATGTATATGACTAACACATACACTCATATATGCATATCGGCATGTGCTCACCTATAACTAATTTGTTACCTTGCCAACTGTCTAACAGATTTGCGAACAATAGCAGATTATTATGCCGTGAATGCAAAGTATGAGTACCAGATCATAAAAAGCTTACACAATGGCTCAGGCCAACAACTGCAAATTATGAATGGGTCCAACAAAAACACTTCCAAAGTACTTGTAAAATGTTGGCAAAGCTGAGCCRAACACGCCAAACAGTTGCTATGAATAATTTACAATGTTGTTGGCACTGCTTCTGTAGGCCTATCTATTATCCGGGCGATTCTGAAGTGGCCACAAATACACACTACTTATCTATGAGTATGTACATGCAGCATAGTGTAAGCTATTTAAACATGGTCATACATATTTAGGTGTTTATATGTAATATAATAATTATAAAGGGTGTTGTTTTAGGGAAAAATGGGGTTATAAAATAATGACAAAACTTATTGGTCTGAGAAGAATAATGCATATTTTTTTTTTGTATTATACACCAAAGCTTATGGACAGGGTTCAGAGAGTCACTACGCTGTGAATAACGGGAGCTGTAAGAATAACTTCAACGACGGCTCTTGAATCTGCCACCTATATAATGGAAGACAATATATTTATAGCGCCTTCCGGCATAGCTCAGTGAGTTATGGTGGTTTGGCAAACTTTTTCTACATGATCCCACTTTTCAACTGAAAAATAATGTTCAAAGTAAACATAGGAAAAGATGGTGGACGTAAATACTCTAAACATTTATACGGATGGCTCGAAAATGGACGATGGAGTTGGTGCAGGAATACAATGTCTAAAGGCAGCCTTTAAAGTCGCCGAACCGCTGCAGTATATTTCAAGCTGAGTCTGTTCTGTAGTCTGTTCAAATTCGAGTCAAGTGCAGGCATCCTAAAGGATAACTAATCACTCCTCATAGACGTAGTAACTGAACTCCCTCTCGTATTGCAAAGGACTAAAACTGGTCTATGCGTGGCTTATTGGCCTATCAGATTAACATAAACTAACCTATAAAGCAAAATAAAATTTATGACTTTGAAACCTCAAATAGCCATCAACTATCTGTACTAAATAATTCAGGAATATTATGCTTCAGGTTCTATTATGGATTTCAGAGCCATCTCTATAAAAGACATTTTCAGTTCTATACAAGTTTTTATTTGAAATATTAATATCTGTTTTAAAAAAGGAGGTGAATTTATTTATAAAATATAAATTTTTTGTAAATTCTTCCAGATCTATTTCATCTATGTAATACCCGGCCGATAAAACGCACTTTGCCACCAATTTTTCCAGTCTTCGAAACAGTCGGAAAGGTTTTTTAAAGAACGGTGGTTCTAAAAGAGTGTGAATCGAGTTTTTGGCAAAAGAGTCGTGAAGATCCAATGACAATGTAACATAGTACAATGATGAAGAAACAATGATGAAGATGCAATAATGAAGAAACCAGGTACTTATACAATCAAAATTTCGGCCATTTCAGGCGGGTAGTCATCTTAAGGAAAATTTAAAAAATATTGTTTTGAAAAAAAATCGCTTTAAGATAAACTGATGTGGCTGTTTGAGCGGAGCTCCTTCTCTTTTGAATGATGTAACTCAAAATTTTTTTGAGATACCAATTTAAAATTTTGGAGTTCTGTTTTAAAATTTGAAATATGGAAAAACAAATTTTAAGTTCAAATTAGTGCCCTTAAATTTTCAATTCAATAAATATTATCAAGGGGTTAGGGGTATTAAAAAATTACAATTTTCAGTACTTTTTTATTTTTTATTTTTTTTGCTATTAAATCGTGTTATTTTACAAAAGTAGTAATATAGCATTGCTATAGAATGTGTTGACTTGAAGTCACGAAAATTTCAAAAAAAAAAATTTATTTCGAAAGTTATAGTTGTTTGTGTTAACCCTGTACCAAAACAAGGTACTTGCGGTGACAACCGTAAGTCCTTGGAGATTCATCTAAAATCAAACGGACAAAAAAATTTAGTTTATTAATAGGTAATCCTGGGCCTGAAAGAAGAATTTTTTGTTTTTTCAAAAATTAACAAAATGGCTCAGGAAATTTTTTTCTAAATATTTGGGAAAAAATCAACAATTAATTGGTCTTAAAAAATCGAAATTTATGAAAAAATAAAAATACTTTGATCAGACCCGAGTTTGTTATGTATTCTAAAAGCTTTATAAATTTCATTAAAATCTACTGAGCGGTTTTCGACTTACAGTTGTCACCAGTTCAAAAAACAAAGTTTGAGAAAAGCGCGTTTAAAGTTTCACGCAAGCTCTTTGAAGTGCCCGAGTTATCTTTGTTATTTGTCGAATAACTCAAAAACTAATTAGCGGATCAACGTTAAACTTAACGAAAATGCACAAAAAAAATATTTTTTTCCAAAAATCCAAAAAAAAATTTTCCAAAAAATAACCCCTTAAGTCATAATGAAAAAATACAGTTATATAAAAACTCAGAAACCGATATCTGGTCACATTATAAACCTTTGTATTGAAGTTTTTYCATTATCATAAATTCCCTTTTATCACACCCTGTACCACCACCACACATTGGTGCATTATATACGAGCAGGTCGCAATTGTTTAGATTTCAGCACACTCGCGGTTATAACTTATTAACGGTAACGAAGGATAATAAGCGTGTCYCCACACAAACCAACGAGTATCAATGTTATATATATAGATATTTGTAAATATATATAAACAATATAAATCCACTTTCTACTAACTCATACTCCTGTTTACCATATACATTAGCTCCCTTATTGTGTCATATGCTTCATACTCAACCCCTATCAATTAAACCCGCACTCTTCCAGATACCCACACATACGCATATTTAGATGAGATCTTGGTTTGACTTCATTGTCTTATTGCACAGGGTCACGAATACAAACAAAGCCAGAGAGCATGTTTGTCGCTCATCTTTCCATATTAGTCACATGGTTTGTATGTGTTAGATCTCCAACTCCATCAAACTTGGGTTCATCAAGAATTGTAACTTACATGGCTGGTTGGCTGTTGGCGCGAAATCAACTGGAAATGAGTACAATAGAATAACAATGAAGCTGCTGGTAGTTTGGAGTTTGGGAGTAAATACGGTTAAAGCTGTCTCTTATACACATCTAGATGTGTATAAGAGACAGGAGTTTGGGAGTAAATACGGTTAAAAGGGTTACATAGATGCTGTGTGTGTGCGTAAATGTTCGGAAGAACAGCTGAAAATTTGACTAGTACGTACCATATATCTTGTTTTATATCTGAAATCTCTGCATATATATATAGCGCTGAGAAATTTGACATACCGTCTCAAAAATTAGTACTCTCGGATTCCATTATCTTCGCTTCATTCTATTGATCGCAGAAATGAGCGGGATATAAAATAGGGGAATATAGATTACACCAAGAACGTGCCCATTACATATTGAACGATAAAATAAAAAGGAGGGATATTAAGGATAGATATGGGCCTTTGCCACTTACTAGATTACACTTGTACACGTTAGACTATATATCCAGCATTAAATCACATATGTAGATCAACATTGGCGGCTATAACCATTTACATATATGGCCTACTACGCCTACATACTTTGCAAGTACTTAAACCAAATACTGGTAGCACTGGCTTGGAGGCCAGCTCTAAAGAAATGCTATTGATACAAAAGCACCTTGAAATTGTAAATAAATATTCATCAATATTTATTTTGCTGGCTTCAAAGTAATCC
>NW_017537082.1:110291-112236 GCF_001853355.1 Bactrocera latifrons | reverse complement strand
CATTGGTAATCATTGCGTTTCGGCTTTAAATTCGGTCACAATCGTAGCTCGATGCGATCGGGCGTTATCATCGTGGAAAATCCATAAACTGTTCTTCCACAATTCCGACCGCTGTCGACGGATGTTCTCACGCAAGCGCGCATCGGCAGTTGTAATGCTCTCCATAAATATGGGATCGGAATTTGCACGATCAAGTACGTCCAAATGGACTTGTTTACGGTACTCTGTTTGAAAAAAATTTAGCTTTATCGGGAGGAGTCGAGCAGAAATGCGTTTCATACCCAAAATACTGATCACAATCATTCGAACGGACTCGCGAGGAGGAGCTCTTTCTCTCTTGTCATTTCTCAGTTTCTGGACGATTTTCAAGCAACATATCCATTCCTTTTTTTTAATATTTTCATTGAAGAAGTCGAAGGACGCCCAGTTCGAGGCATGTCTTCAACTCTCGASCATCTTTGAAGGCTTTGTACCACCCGAAGGCTTACGTTTTTGAAGGAACTGAATCACCGTAATCTTTTTCCAACATTCAAAATTTTGTTATAAATACAAAAATGAACTACTGAGTTGTACTTGAMATTGTAATAAAGGACAGTCCAACCATCTTAACAAACATTATTTTGAAATTTCATTTACCAAGATTTAATTACAGTTTCCGGGTACTTTTTACAGAGAGCGGGCCGGGCAGGGGTTCCCAGTGCTATAAGTTTACATCAGTCTAATACATCCACTGCCCATTGACGTCTTTATTCGGGGAGTAGGAGCATGTTCTGTTATAAGAAATTATAGAAACCTTCTAATTTGAATAGAAAAAATAATACTTGTAGACATAGCGCCATCTCAATCCAGCTAAACATAACTAAATCAAACCATATTTCTCGAAGGTTAAATATTAGTAGTCACTTCCGGGTTAGCATACCCTCTAGACGAGAGTGGAGAAAGGTTTGGTAGAAGAATATGATGGAGTAACTATATATAACGACGGGTCCAAATTAGACTGCGAAGTTGGTRTGTATACTCCGATGATCTCGAAATCTCGTTAGAAAAACAATATAATGACAATTGCAGAAGYTGTCAGGAGGTAGAAGAGGAGACTATAAAGGACCTTTTAGGCGAATGCAAAGCTTTGTATAGGAAAAAAAAATCGCAACTATCGATCGGGGGTCGCCTAACGACATTTCGAACATTGCACAGTTAAAACTTTTTGTACGGATAAACTTTTTCAGAAGCACGATATGGTTCAAACAAAGAGAGGAGAAAAGAATGAGGAGATTTTACGGTGCAAACGGTGGTCAAAAGTCAGGAAAGTTTTGCTATGTGTTTGATGGGATCTATACTTAGGTGAGTTCTTGTACTGTAAGCTGCTCTCCATTGGGTAAACTCTTAATTCACTCCTATAATGTCAACAGTTGAACTAGTTGAAGGGAGAAGAAAGAGGACAAGTTGTAAGCTTAGTTTKTAATAAGAGAGAAGTTGTGTTCTATCAGGACAACTCCAGACCACACACATATTCCGGTGTTTGTTAACTCTCCGCAGTTCGAGCGAAATTGACCAAATTGTTTAGAATACACAAAAGCTCCAGTTAGATCTTCTTAACAAAATTTAATATTTTCTCCAACACTGTAAACTAGTACGAATGGCATTCAATACATCCTTTTGTTTCCACAATTTAACTCTTTCCTTTGTGCCAAACTTTCAATTGGCTTGGCTACAAATTTTAGTATATGTTTCTGATTTCGACAGTTGTCATACAGCCGCCAATACTGCGGGTGGCCTCACTTACAMATTGAATATTGCTGCATAGAACGCTTATGCCACAGTACGAACTAGCGGAAGATAAATACTGACAACCAGGCATATGGCAACAATTGAGGCATACATAACCTCAAACCGCCAACCATAAATCGCCACGCGGGCTTTGTCTATTGATTTGCATGCCAACAAA
>NW_017537082.1:102245-110071 GCF_001853355.1 Bactrocera latifrons | reverse complement strand
CATATTGCATTGCAAAAGCTTCAGTGGGTTTGTGGGGGTGCAAGCTTTGCTTAATGGACCAAATTAATTATGATTACCAAGCAACACAGAAGTGCAAGCACGAGTCACACACCCAGCWCACCTAGCGCTGATATTCCACGCCTCGCGTAGTGAAATTGTAATCCATACAAGTATTATGCTGCCGCAAAGCATCCTCTTGTGGTTGCAACGTCAACGCTGCCAAGCAATTTAGCGGCTCAAATAAGCGCGCAYCATCATGGTCAATGAGATCTGSTGGCCAACAGCTTGTGGTCAGCGCACGCCCATCAGCGCTTTACGTCTATTTATGTTTCTATCCGTGCAATTGGCGTTTTGACTYCTGCGCATGCAATGCGATAAGCCAACAYACAMGCACACACACTTAGGCSCGATTATAACCGTACATTGGCTAGCTTTATTCCGCCCGCTTTGCCAGCATTTATGGAACCACTTAATGTGCACTTGCAACCGCTTTTCAAGCGATCAACCAGCCAAACGTCCACTTATTCAGCCACCCACACAGCTATTTAGCTACATGGCTTAACCCACGCCGCATCGCCTAGCCATCTGCAATTAACTTCTTTTTAACATAAATTAAATATTCTTTCATTTTTTTCCCTGTGTCCGCTCTTTCTTCTATGCGTCATTTTTTTCCGTTCGATTCGCTTTATACCCGAGCAACATGTTGCACAGAGCATGATAGTTTTGTTCAACTAACGGTTTTTTAACTTAGTATAAATGTTTCTTAGAACTCTAGGAAGGTTGATATTGCGGATAAAATACCATTAATCCAAAAAAGTTCTCACTCGTTAACAGTTCACATAATCCTTCACATAAATATTATATTTTAAACCAATAAGAGAGTGTTAACTCGCCTTTTGCTCCTTTATGTGAGGTCTCGAAACAGCGGATCATCTGTYCAAATCCGAAATAGGCGAGAGTTTCTCATTATATTTTTTCCTTTTTCAATATATAAATACGACCAAATCAACGCCTATTTACCAGTAATAAAAAAGTTTTTCTTTATATTATTACTTTTCCAAAGAAGCAAAAGGCTTCAAAGTGTGTCACCTCTTACCTAAAAATGTTCGAAATCGGATTATAACACTTGAATTTTCCACATAGGAGATATGAGAACATCAGTGCCTCTGGCTGATAACGACAATATCGGTTAATCTGTGAAAWATATTAATTCAACAAAGTTTYGGTCTGTAACCGTGTGCACTTCWACTGGGTACCGGGTCATAAAAGAGTAGCAATAGACCTTAAGCACTACAAACCTCTATAAAATTCATAAAATCGATTATTTCCAATGTAACGCGTGAAAGTAGGTTGCCTTTTATATTTCGTGATTTAACTCAACTCACAACTTTCTCGTAAAATTAGAMACTTTTGATATTATRCATACTCAGAACGTTTTGACGCACGRCCGCYATTTATATTCTTACAGTRACTTGAAAAATGCATCTCGGCTAAAAAATTTCGACCGATTWATTTTTACAACTTTCGACGTGGATTCACTCCAGTCGCCTAAATGCCCTAGATTATTAATGACGGTTGTTCAAATCCTTTTTCTAGTAAATAGCCACAAATACGGCAYATAAAATAATGTGGAGCTATAAACGCACCGCTAGCCACAGATCAAAGAAATTATGGAAGCAGCAAAGCGATTCGCAAATAAAAAAACCATCCGACCTAGATGGCATCCCGAAAAAGGCTTAAAACATAAGYCCCCCTCGTTTACGGAACTTTATACGAAATGCTTACGAGAGCGAGTTTTCAAAATATTAAAAAAAAAACGGCAACTGGTGCTTATATAAAAGCAAAATAAACCAGCAGAGAAGCACATCGGAAGAGGTAGCAGGCTTCTACCGATTTATCTGGATGCTGGACACAATGCGGAAAACATTGGAGCGTATAATCTCTGTGTTAGCCGAAAATCAATATGGTTTTCGAAGACACTGGTCAATAGTATGCGCCAATAGAAAAAAAACGGAAGTCCGACAAATAAGGCAATTAAAGGAACCAGGTATTTGTAGTGTCCAAAGAATACTGCGCGGTAGTGAGGTGTGATGTAAAAAAGGAAAACCCATTCTATCTGCTGAAGAACATATCTACCAACCCCTCGGATGGATTACTGCTATATGACACAGAAGAAGGACTTAAAATCTATATTGTGACAAGGGGTGTAACAAAGGGCTCAGTACTAGGGCCGCTACTGTGGAATGTTGTAAATGAAGTACACCGTCATCCACTGATGAGTCATYCGCCGAATAGTTTGGACTTGCAACCTAGACAAAATCAACTTTTACAGTTGATACGTTCAGAACGCATGTTTCGGAGATACCTCAATCAGAGTGGCAAGAGTGCTTCGAAAATTGGTTGAAAGGCATGTAAAAGTATTTGGATCCTAAGGGAGAATATTTTTAAAAAATCGATCGACGCTTGTGACAGATTATTTGATCAAAAATTAACCAAATTAAATTAACTCCCAGTGTTCACCTGATATGGTACCGTGCGACTTCTTCYTTTTCGGAAAAATGTATTTGCCCATGAAAGGAAAGCGCTATGCAGACGTAGAGGCAGTTCAAAAGGCTGGCGTCGGCATACTGGCGGCCAAACCAGCCAACCAGCTAAAACACTCGTTCAACATGCTTTTGGACCGTGCACAAAGCTGTATTGAGGCAGAAGGTGACTATTTTGAATAAAATAAATTGACTCTGCCTAAAAAACCATTTGTTCTGTTTTTTTTTTTTAAGTTGTGTTTACTTTGGAACGCTACTTGTATTATAATCGTAAATTGCATAGAAGTATCTTTTCCAGCGTTTACCGTTTGGAAATTGCGAGAGTATACAATATTCGGTAGCTGCCGCAATTAGCACTTTCTTACTTGCTTTTATTTGCATTTATCCACCGACCGCAAATTGCCGAGAATGGCACTTGGCGCCGCGGGTTGTGGCAGAACAACATTTGCGACGGCTCTGCCAAAGGCGTTGTGTAATCATTAYCGTCCCCCTGTGCACTGCCCGCTCTTAAGCACGCACAATGCGGGCGCTAAACGTACTAATTACTATTAATTAAATTTTTTCTTCGTTTTCTTTTGCATACTTTCAGTGCGGAAAAATTAAATGAAAATGTAAATGTAGAGCAAAATGTTGGCTGCCAAAGCAAAAAAAAAAAACACAAGAAAGAACTATGAAGACGGAGAAAACTTGAACATTTTCTTCATTAACAAATGTGGCAAGCACGGGTAAAAGTCATTTGCCAGAATTCGTCTTGTCCTCGCCCCAAGTAGTTGCAGTGCAAAGCTKTGGAAGTTTCTTCTTTTGCTGCTACTTTTTCTTCTTCATCTTCTGCTGCTGCTTCCACTTCTTGGCATCGTCAAGAATGCGCTGCCAAGGATGAATTKGTTTTTTACTTGTTGTTTTTGCTGTTTTCTATGCATCCCTCCTTAACTAACTCTCGTAGTGAGTTGTTGAAATATGAGTATGCCTACAAAGAAATGGCAAAGTACGAGTAGTTAGTCAGTAAGGAATTTTTACGTAAGTTTCTTGCCAACTCGATTCAATGCACACACTGTGAAAACTTAATGAATCTACAATCTACAGCCGGCTGAAAAAGTTCAACATCGAAAACTCAAAAAAATTCGTTGGATATCAATTAGATCATCCGGCGAAATGTTTCGTAAGCTGGCCAATACGTTCATTCACCTTATTTGGTGTAATTGAATCATCACAAACATCGTAGATAAAATATATATCCGCATTTTATAATACAATCTACAATACTTCTCTCATCCGATGCTGTTTTCTACTTTTCATTGGTAGTATTTTTTACATGGCTGATCCCAAATCCAGCCTATTTTTGGCCATTCTCAAGTAAGTGGCACTCGAAGAACTTTCTACACCTACATAAATCTATAACAGTCGAGTGCTAATTGAAAGTGGACTTGCCTTACTTATAACGGAGTTACTTATTATATATGGATCAAATAGATTTCTTGAATCTTATAGGTGATGTAAGGTTGTCTTACTTACTTACGTGACACTAATGCTCGAAGAAATTCGCTGATAAGTGGATTTATTGATTTTTTCCCTTCCTTCACTGCGTATACATCTGCGAGGGATTTCGAAAATCGTTGGAGAGGAGGTGCGGATGGATCTAAGTTAAGAGGTGGAGTCTTCTGTCAAGAGTGCAGTTAAAGTAGCAGTAGATATACATACACACTGCTCTAGAGTGTAACTTCCATCAGAGAGGGGTGTATTCGCTCATATGATACTGGCTTTGGGATCGCCGATTGTGCGCTCAAAACAAGTCAACAGGTGCCGGGTCACTGCGACATCACCGGAAATTTTAAAGCCGATAAGCTTGCTAAGGAGGGCAGCCTAACCCCATTTTAAGCCGATTGGAAGCGGGTCGGTCTCCGGATGTCTTCTTGCGTTCTAGCGCTGGACATATGGACCCCCAGTGAACTCGGCAAGCAGTGGTGAACAACCGAAGTCATTCTGATTTAAATAGAAATGTAATGAGTCCTCGGATTGGCAATGTCCAATAGAAAAACAYTCGGTGCGACAAAATATTTTGTTAAATCGACTTCACTGACAAAATTATTACATTTATTAACTTTTTGCTCTGGGTGTTAGTAGCAAATGACGCTCAAAAGTTTCTAAGTATTTTAATAGCATTGCAGAACTTGCATCTTCTGCGCAATGCATAATTTGTGCATTTTCTGGAAATCAAATATACATAAAAACATGCATATTTTATATATTAGTGCACTTTCTATGGTTTCTGTACGATTTCGATTATTACCGCATTTTTTTTTTTAAGTTTTATATATTTATCCAATGACTTTGTGTATGTATTATGTAATAGCTGTATAAGCCTAGGCCAAAAATAGTCAAGGCAATTAGGGATACGCTTAACACCAAAGAATTTCTTAAACCAAATTTCCAACAGTTCGGACGCCGACCTTCTAATATCAAATCCTAATAGTCTAAATTAAAACAAACAAAAAAAAACCCATTATAAATCGTGGAGTAAGGGTGACATACTTTAATGCAACGTATAATTTCACAAAACAAAATTATGTGGGGGGAAGTTTTGAGAGTCTTTCGAGAACTTCTTCTGAAGTCACTGTTCAATGTCATAATGCGTGTGCCGCAACGTCAGGCCGATCAATCTAAGTGTCTTGAAGCAATTATATAGATCCACATCGMAGTTCTTCATTGTTATCTTGTTGTTTTTTGACTTTTGCTTTTGTCCCCAATAGCACTGCCGGTGGTCAAATTCACCTATGAGCGTCAAACGTCGCACGACGTTGTCATTGTCTAAAAGATCTTTTCTTTCTTTGGTTTTCAAAGCACATACTTTTTCTAGAAGCTGCAAACTCAGTTGATCTATCCGATATTTCTCTAGAAAAGCGCGTCTTCTAATCTTCGCCGATTTTCCACTTCTCTAAACACTTTTCATAAGCACTTTTTGGGATGGCCTTTGGCTACTACACTTAATTTTATTTTATTTGTTTAGTAAATATCGAAAATATATTGATAAATAATTAATTTAATAATATAAATATCGAGGGCTTAAAATATTTATTTAATATGATAATAAAAATTGATAAAGCGATTCATACCTCTACCTTATATAGCCTTGACAATCATGTCAAAGTCTGGTTGACTGTAAAGTAATTTTTATAGTCTGAACAGCGTATAAGTTTGTACGATACTTGTACGTTAATAGCCAGAAGGAAAAGTCAGGGAATATATAAAGTATAATACATGTATATGGTATATAAATGATAAGCGTGCCGAGCTTAGTCGATAACACACAAACGTCCGYACTCGTACACTCGAATTAGTCCTACACTTTTTGAGGTATCTATGACTTTAGAATATAGCTGCCATTCAAACTGAGCGATCTCGATTCGCTTTTTATACCCTTTACGCTATAAGAAATGCATTTCTATTTTTGGGTTCATTCAGTTATTAGAAGTTTGCGTTTTTTAGATAAAATGTATATAAACTCTCAAGAGGAAATACGCAAAAACTTCCACCCATCGAATGGTTTAAATATTTTAAATTTGGATAACCCTCAATGTAACAAATCCGCATGAAATTGAATTTGATATTCGCTAAAAAATCGATGAAGATGTACATTTAAAAAATAAAAAATAAAAATAATAATTTAGAGCAGATTTTTAAAAACATCTCTGAACTAGAAAATCTAGTAAAACTAAATAAAATARAAAACATATTTTTCTAAAGCATTTTAACATTGTTATAAAGAAATACAATAATGTATGTATAGCATTTTCTAACAAATTACATTTGTATACTGTTGTTTGTTGGCATTATATTTCGCTGCAAAGTAACTGTTTTGTTCACATTGCGCATCGCTAAATCTATTCATCCMTAGAATTGCTGTTAACCGCTTTCATTTCGCTTTGTTGCACTAAATTGCTAAAGTTTCGCCCTTAAATGCAGGCACGCTCCGAATATAAAAGTTGCCGTAATGGTCAATAGTCAGATATGGTAYCCCCCATCTCTAACTCCCTTGCTCTAGCAAACAGTTTTTGAGTAGAATCAAGAACATCCAATGCCCAATCCAATTCAAATCCATTCAATATTTATTTTCCATATTTTCAGCACAATTTACAGTCCGAACACTTGAATGTCCATTGACCAAAATGGTATATACACACATAGGTAATATGTACAATTCCAAAACAAGCCAACAGCAAAAAAATTGCTTAGCAAGCCACTGCTTTGCAGCGCTTAACCGACTGTGTTTTGCCTTTTTTTTTAATTTTTGTCTAAATAAAAACAGTGGAAATTTATATGTGTATAAGAGACAGGTTTTGCCTTTTTTTTTAATTTTTGTCTAAATAAAAACAGTGGAAATTTATATAAAAAGGGCAATGTTTCCTTTCTTCTGTTGCCCAATGCTAAAGCGTAAGTTTCATCTTTTATTGCGCTTAAGCAGAGTGCACGCGTTTGACTGCATTCAAATATGTTATATTTATTTATTTATTTATATGCACAATATACATACATACATACATATGTATGTTCCTATATATGCACCATCTGCCATGAGTTGGCACAGTGGCACATACTTTTTATTTTAGTAAAAATAAGAAAAAAACGTTAACTGCGCTTCTTCTGAAGCTATATACAATTCACGCATATAAAAGGCACTTCTTCCGATAGTGCAGTTTGTGTGATCTGACACGTACAATTTCTTCTGAGATTGCACAGCTACCTTAAATAATAATCCTTGCCAAAATCAAAAATCCGCGGAAATAACTTCAAAAGTRCAATATCGATTTTATCTGCACCCTATCACAACGCAATTCACAGGAGTCTTCGTGCCTTTCCCRCAACACCAATAAAAAATCTGCTGGCAGAGTCTGGTCTCCCTTTCATTGGCGAACGTTACAAGCAAACCTTCTCAGCTTAATAAGTAAACTATACTTCACAAACAACGCGATTCTGCACAAAGACTTAGCAAATGTAGTCAAAAGAAGACGTCGGATGAAGACACCTTCAGCTATATATAATGCATTACAGAACGCGAAGGAAGCCAACATCCTTTACAATCCTACGCTTACAAAATTTCCTCAGTGGCTGCTCCCTCCATCCGTTTTTATCTCGAAACTTTTAGACTACCCTAAACAATCAACGAGCCCCACAATATATCCTACGCTTACTAAATCAACAAAATTTCCTCAGTGGATGCTCCCTGCATCCGTTTTTATCTCGAAATTTTAGACTACCCTAAACAATCAACGAGCCCCACAATATATC
>NW_017537082.1:95373-101793 GCF_001853355.1 Bactrocera latifrons | reverse complement strand
GGCAAACGTATCAACATGGATACAAAGTTTACAATCAAAATCGAATCAAGCCAACACTCCCGGTCTCAGCGGCTGCAGATCAACTTCGAATTATCACCAGAYTACGACTGGGTCACACAAAGTTAACGCACGAATATTTGTTAAAAGGGGAGCCGCCTCCTTATTGCGCAGCGTGCAACTGCGCACTGTCCATAAAACTTATCCTCGATGAGTGTATAAAATATAAAAATGCGCGAGTCAATATATTCGGAAATGAGTTGCCCTCAAATATGCTAAAGACCTTAGATATTGAAAACATAAAAAAAATCTTTAACTTAATTAACCAAAGTAACCTTTTGCACCTTGTTTAATCATTTATTTACTTCGATACTTATTTTTAATATTATCTTATTCTAGAGTATTTTTATATTAAAATATAAAATCTTTTAGTAATTAGTCAGGCCGATAGTCTAGCTACCAGTTGCCTTGCCAAATGAAATGTAATTATTTATAATTATAGTTCAAAATAAAAAATAAAAACTTCAAAAAAAAATCCTTTCCCATACAAGAACTTAAAGTTTTTATGCAAACTACATCATATAGGGGTCTAATAAGGGTGGCTCCGGCAAATGATTTTTCTATAAAAATCCTCGTCGGCTTCCAACATTTTCAGCGTCCAATCTGCAAAGCTACGGAGCTTCAAATGGTCTGTCTTCTTCAATTCATTTGCCAACACAAACTTTTCTGAATGCAGAGCCAAATCCAAAAGAAGCCAAACCCAGAAAGATACCCAAAACTGCAGAACAAMGTTAAACATACTGATGAGGATTGATCTCACCACTGCCCTGAACGGCACAGATATTGTACCGAAACTAGGTGAAAGCAGTCTATGAATTAAAAGGTCAATTGAAAAGTACCGGCCTACCATAGTAAAACACATTTTTTTGGCAAAATTGTTATTATTATTATTATTATTTTTTTTTTCAACATGGTTCCCTTTAAGGTGGATACACTTAATTTAGCGTTCGTCCAACTTTCCGATACCAGTTTTGTAGTACAATTTGTCCTTTGCTTCAAATAGTCCCCAATTGTGGCGATCAACTTTTCATTCGTCGAAAATATCATCCCAGTGAGGATTTTTTTTTAGATCTGAGAACAGAAAATATAATAGTCGCTTATCGATCCAAAAACCCAGGTTTATTACGCTTGCACATCTTCAAATACTGCTCCGAATCATCAATTCGTCGTATTTTTTGGTCAAAAGTGAGCCGGCACGTACTTGTCTCAGAGCTTCGTCATACCCAAATATTCGTGAATATGCTCTTTCAATTGATATCTTTAGAGTGCCTGCTCTCTCGAACAATTTCTCTTTACGATCAATTTTGTGGAATTAATTTTTAGACTTTTTTGCTGTTTTCGTCTTCAGTGCTCATTTCACCACATCTAGGTAAACTTAGCATACCAATTCTTAATAGTTGATTTTCCTAAGGCCGTGTCCGGAAACTCGTCATCAAGCCAAGGTTTTGCTTCAACCACATTTTTCTCTTCAAAAATTATTATTAAGCATTTTATAAACACCAGAAATTCCTTTTTATCCATTTTTTTACAATAAATAAAGTTGCGTCACCTGCTAACACAACTTCAAAATATAATAGATGGAATCGGCCTATAACTTTTCCGATTACTGATATATACCCAAAAGATAGTRAGGCTTTGTTCACAATTTTAAAATTCTTAATTTATTCTTCAAACTCTATGTCGTCCTATCAAAGTAATCGCAGTCGACCTAAAACACTTTTTTTTTTTCTTTCAGTCATGGAAGTTGTTAAAGATAATTTCCAGGATAGCCCTCAGTGCGCGTTCATGTTTAATGCCTTCAATTGACTCAAAACGGTTTCCGGAGCCGGTGAATAGCCAGAAGGTACACGGTACTAAATCAGACAAATAAAGGTACTTTGGTTGCGAACTTTATTGGTTGAAAATTTGGCGAGAAACTCACGAAGAAKTTGTCGGTCCTTAATTCCGGCCTCCTTATACGAACGCTTAGCACTCAAGTAGTATTCTTTGTTGACAATTTGACCAGTCGGAAAGAATTCGGAGTGCACCAGACCTCAATAATTGAAAAAAAAACTGTCAACATAACCTTGATTTTAGATCTGATTTGGCGTGGTTTTTCCGGTTTCGGTTCATCTTTACCTCGATATTCGAATCCAAGGCTCATCGCCAGTAATAATACATTTCATAATATCCTGGTAGTCAAAAAGCATTAGTAATTTTGGAACCAATCGTGCTTTCACTTTTCATCTCAAATGATCTTTCAAAATGGTTTTCAACGATGTCAGTAAGATATCTGACTGTAGATCGTCAATTCTCAAGCAGCAATTCCTTTATTTTATTGACGKGTTGATCATCACTTGAARTTGRCAGCCGTGCTGGAWRTGGTTCATCGTCAGTAGWTGAGTATTATTTGTATACTCGCATTTGCCTCACTGTGCAGCTCTTGACATATGAAGCGCTACAARCACACATAAATACAAAAGAAACCCGCATATTTCAACAAAAATCATTAATAAAAAAATTAAACAAAAAATTACGCGAATATTGTGTGTATGTATGTGTAAGAAAAAACTGCCTGAAACTGAAGCACGAAAAGTGCAGTGCAAAGCTGCTGTTGACTGCGCAATTTTACGCGCCGCTCGAGCCGCAGCCGCCCAACACCCGCTCTGTKCCTACTTTCGCGCATCGCGGCTGACCTCTTCAGCAAATAAAACACAGTATTTTTATTCGAAATTAATTGGAGTATTTTTTCAGTATCGCCAACAACAACAACGGCGGTTGTGAAGGACATTGCTGCCACCACCGGAGCCGCCGTCAGCGCCGCCACCGCGTGCTCCATTCCAATTCAATTGTAGAACGCGCTGACCATTAGCCCATTTACCCCAATCCGAGCACAATATATTGCAGCAAAAGCAATACACTTGCAGTTCGCATGTTAAACTGAGCAACTGGCCCGAACACTGAATATTGAGCACTTGGCCTCAAGTGGACGGCGTTTGGCCAGCAGCTGTAACTATAGTAACGCGTGTAGGCTCGGCGCAATGGCTGAGGAGTGTGCTGGCAAAGCCGACAATTTAAAATGTGAAAATTATAAAAACGACATACATATTATATATATAAATACAGCACAAAAACAATAAAAACTGCTCGCAAAGAAATGAAGAGTAAATATAATTTATATAATAAATAAAGGCATACATTTATATTATGTAATGAATGCAGTAAAATAATACGCGAAAAACATGAAAACTTACATTGCTTCGTGAGTAGGTGAGATATAGCTTTCAATTAACGGGTTTTATTGTGGCATGAAGAAACAGGTAATTATTCAATACACTTTCGGAGGGAACGAAGGTGTTAATTGTATTAAATTTGAAGGGTTATATAAATCCTCCGCTGTATTTTACATACATATATACACATACTAGACGTACCTTCTTCTTCTTCTTCTTTATTGCCGTAGACACCGATAGAACCGAGTTTACAACAGCCAGACGTTCTTCCTTTACCCTGTTTGGCGCCAATTGGAGATTCCAAGAGTAGCCAATTCCATCTCCGCCTGGTCTTTCCAACGGAGTGGAGGTCTTCCTTTTCCTCTGCTTTTCTCGACGGGTACTGCGTCGTTACTAGCCCAACCGCTGAACTATGCCAATGTCGTGGTTCAGCTCATCGTTCCATCGAATTCGATATTAGCCGTTGCCAATGTGCGAAGGACCATTAATCGTGTTGGGTCATTGTTCGTCGAAAGATTACATTGCTTCTCAATTGCTTACTCAGTCCGAAGTAGCACTTCTTGGAAAAAATTATTCAGCGATGGGTTTCCAAGATGACCATTTGTTGATTCCAAGGTAGATGAAATTATCTATAACTTCGAATTTATGACGCGCAGCACTGACATGGCAGCCAAGTCGCGAATATCCAACCTGAAAAAAGCAGAGCTAACGATTCGGTTGTTATGACTAATGATATCGATGTGATCGATGTACGTGAGTAGTTGTAGACTCTTGTAGAAGATTGTACCATCTCTATTTAATTCTGTTGCTCGAATTATTTTCTCCAGGATTAGATTGAAGAATTCACACGATAGGGAGTCGGCTTGTCTGAAATCTTGTTTGGTAGGAGAAGTCCTTCCAGATCCCAACGCAGCTTTTGGTGTTAATCAACGTCAGTTCAGACAACCGTTCATGTTTTGCGGAAGTAACAAGCGTCTTGCCTTCATGGCAGCAGAAGTTCTGCTACTCCAAAGTGCAACTTCTTTCAGAGTAGTATGTATTCACTCCCATAGCCGGGAGGGTATGTTAAATTTTAACTTGCAGACTATACATATGTCTATAGCTTCCAGCTTCAAACTTATTCCACATTCCAGTTGTATGGGCGCCTGGTCACAACAGAATCGCCGGAAATTGAAAAGCCGATGAGCTTGCTAGAGGACGCTATCTTTCCCCTAATCATTCAATTGGAAGCAAATCAGTTTTCAGATTTTTTTTTTTTTTTTTGACTTTTGAAACCTCAGTGAGCTCAGCATGCGCTGATCAACAAAAAAATCTTATGCCACTGCAAGATACTACTGGCCTGGAGTGAACTGTAAGAAGTCCTTCGAACTACTGGCTTTTAGCAATAATTACCACTGTCCAATAGGTTCACACGCAGTACAACGCTTTTGCCAAAGGAAAATTGATAAAGACGGCATGGAATCATATTATCACTWCCTTTRGCTTTTRYMAGACTGAGCTTGAGTTATCTCGGTRGACACGCTTTTGGCGAACTTATCGGAGTTGTTGGGTTTTGATATTAACCGCCTTAATCAATTTGTGGTAAACTCAAAACGCATCGTCGATCTATGAGGATCTGATAATTCAGATTCTCAGTAGCTTATGGGTAACACAAAAGTGTTAATCATCGATTTGGGTTCARCCCTGCGACTTAACCTAAGCTAAACATATCCTAAACTTAAAAAGAACATAACCTAGCCTGAGATCCCTCTGATGTGCGAAGGTTAACTACTTCACTTATTCAAAACTCCTTAAAAGTTTATGGGTAAGAAGTAACGCCTCTACTAAGTAACACTTTAATTAAAAAATTTCAAAACTATTCGATTTCATTTCAGTCTCCRTTGAAAAAAGCTTTAATAAAGCTATTTATGACGTGTCTTTCCAATCAATCAAATCAATTCGATGACATTTTCATTTCTCAAGCATTCATACAGGGATTCAATTACTTTTTCTCAGTTGCCTTACTTGTTCTCACAAGTTGATATCATGTGTGTGTGTATAAATACGAGTTGCCATATGTTCACAAAGTATGGTTTTCCAATGATGTGAGTGAGTAGTAGATATGTAYGTATGATATGTATAATTAAAAAAAAATATATAAATTTAAAAACAAAAATACTGCCGTATGAGGCGTTAAGCCTCTCAGCTCTCTGTCATAACTTTCTTCACACGGACAGTAAAATGAAGTTAAGCTAGTTTTTTAATACAAGTATGTCAAAATAAGATCTATCATTACAACTTTTTAGTTAAGGTTGGAAAATGAAAGCTTGATATAGTGGTGCCACACGAGGTACYGCAAGAATAATCACGTTCGAATTTCCGTCTGTGTACCTCCACTAAATTGTAACCAAATCGATCCATTCGTGAAACGAGTGTCRTGTCTCAGTCTTGATGTCGGTAAGCTGCTTTTTGATATCATCTTTGTTATCATTCGAAGGAACTGCTTTGRAATTTATTTTTGAAGAATATCTATTTCAAATGTTGGCCGARGCTAYGTCTCAGATGATGAKTCCRGCTTTYGATGACTCGTTCGAGAATTTCGACAGGTAACTCTCGATTAATGCGCGTGATCCAAGGTTTGAATCAAGGCGGAATTGTCCGCATAGACTTAAGACTTTATATATCCCTATAGGAAAATGTCGAACGGTGTGATATCACGCAATCTTGATGGCCAATCGACTGGCCCAAAACGTGAAATAATCTACGCACCGAAGAGTGTTCTTTCAATAAATCAATTTCACTGTCTTGTTGAAACCAAATGTCACCGAGATCACAAGCTTCAATTTTAAGGCTTCAAATAGTACGTTATAATGGCGCGGTACAGGTCGCCATTGCCGGTTACGTTCTCAACGGACTTTTTTTAGATGAAATGACAGCTCTTGAATCTCTTGAGGTTGCTCTTCGTCCCTAATGCGCCAATTTTGCTTGTTTACATGCCCATTAAGCCAGAAATGGGCGTCATCGATGAACAAGAAATGGCTCGAAAACTTCAGATCTTCTTAGAACTTTTGAAAAGAAGCGATGTCGCTGGGAAAAGTCGAGCGTAATATGTTTTGTATGCTTTCAATTTAAGATCTCGAAGTAAAATGCGCCAGTTCGTTCCATATGTCAG
>NW_017537082.1:87353-95087 GCF_001853355.1 Bactrocera latifrons | reverse complement strand
GATACATTTTGTTTATAGATCATTTTTCTTWTTACTTCATATTATATTATAAAGTCAGGACATCTGTAGGACTACTGAATCTTGACACATTTAACCTCTATTTCTTAATAGAGCTCAGATATATAATATTAGGTGCAGAAGTGTGAGTTTTATAGCGTTAAACGAAGTGACTGTTAATATGTTATAGAGAAAAGTTCCTTGAAATATTATCWTGGTCTTTTAATACAAATTCAGAGTAGAGAGGTTGACTAAATTTACAAGTCTGCACSAAACTACAACCATGAAACTCCATGCTAAGCTGACAAATACTGAAATTCAAATTTATTTAACAGTGTGTAACAAAAGTTAAACACATTAAGTTACCATAAATCGCATAATGGGACAATGCGAGCATTTTTGGTCTGGTGCACTGCTAACTACTAACACTTAACACCCCCGCACCCCACCTACACGAGTGTGTTGTTCAAGGCGTTGARCAGCTCATTGAGCACAATTTGAAAACTGATTGGAAGTTCTTGTACTAAACCTTGCAACGGTAAATGTTAACTGCAGCTTGTGCCGAGAGACTGCAACAAACACCAAACAGAAACAAAAGCAAAAAAAGAAAAACTGCGAAATAAAGGAGGCGCAAGTCAAGTCAAGTCATTAAGTCACATATTTTCAAATCACAAGTGAAGCGAGCGCCATTTCGCCATTCACTTTGACGCAATGGCAGCATTTTGTACTCGGCATTTAGCCCATTGCAGTTGCATTTSGTGCCCGTTGCTGTTGTTGCATGCAACGCAGTTGCATATTTGGATTTTGTATGCACTTTGGTGGCATATTAATTTCTCCATTGTTTTGCCGTTTGTTTGTCAGCGCACTGTAACGCTTCACTTGCGCAGCACTGACGCCATTGACGGTGGCAAATTGACAAAGCTAATCACGCCGATTGAAAGGAGCCGAGTCCCTGTGTTTTAGAATTTACAAATCGTGGCATAAGCGGGGKCTGTGAGGGGTACGGGTGGGTGTTCATTGCATGCAGAGTTCGCACTTGTGACAAAAGCAGCAGAAAAATACAAAAACAAAAACGAAATAACAACAACCATCGTTTAGCTTTTGCAACGATTTAATAGTAAGCAATTGCACATGTGGGTGTATGTATGTGCTTGTGTGTGTTTGTGTGTGTGTGTGAACACAATTGAGACTGCTCGAGTTCTTCCACCATCGATAGAAATAAAAAAAAACACTTTGACGTCATATCAAAATGATTTTCAGCTTCGCAAGAGTTTTCTTAACATTGCTAAAACACACATATATATACATGTACATATATGTACATATGTATATTAGGGTGTTCGTTACTTTGAAGTTGACCTCTTTCAAAACTCCCTCTGAAATCTTAGTTTTTGATAAAAAAAAAAAAATTCAATGTAAACGACAGAGACCCAAAAAAGTATACATATATAAAGAGTGATCCAATTCGAGGTTCCCTACTTTAAAAAAAAAAAATACATAGACTTCAAATTTAATAGGGAACGATTATTAACATTCGAAAGAACATTCTTTGGCATTTATTTTATGAAGATTACCTCTTTCAAATGTTGGCCAGGACCATATTTCAGATGACAAATCCGTTGAGTCCAATTTTCAATAACTCGTTCGATCCTTTCGACTGGCAACTTATACTTTATATATCCCCATTTGGCTTGAAGAAATCGGATCTTTTTGGAACTTTTAAAAAGCCYATACCGCGAWGCAATGTAACTTGGGAAGGTCGAGCSGCTTCAGTTATTGCACAAGCTGTATTTTGTACGCTTTGAATTTAAGATGACGACGTAAAATGCGTCAAGTCATTCCATGTGTTRGACCGAGTKGCTGCGAAAGGCGCCCAAWTCTACTCTCCATGKYCTTCGTGTACACTCTCCGCTACGACTGCTACATTTTCTTCACTGTGTACTGCACGGGGTCTATCTGGTCGAATTTTATCCAAAAATGAATGCAGCGTCTCAAGATGTAAAAAGAAGGTGTGCAACTATGTACATAAGTTCTCACTGTATTTTTTTTATGAAAATACGATTTTATTGTAAGGAAATGGCTACAATTGTATTGTTGGAAGTACTATCCATCGCTTGTGACAACTTTTTCCTACAATTTTTGACAAAGCTTGAATAACATTACGGTAAAAATGTCCATGTTTTGATGGTATCCAAGAATCAAGCGATTTTTCGATGTCGTCTTGTGAGTGGAACGGTTTCTGAGCCATACCTTKGGTTATCGAAAGGAATAAATAATGAGCGGACGGTGCAATAACTGGGAAATATAGCGCATGCGGTAGGACTTCCCATTTAAGTGWTTTCAAAGTAGGTTTTAACGGGTTTGTCATTCCGCAGAATAACTTTTTCGTGCCTCTCCTGGTATTGAGGTCATAGGGGACCCAAGCTACTTGATTCTGAATCATACCCAGCGCATATAGTCTCTTTGAAATAGCTGATTTCCAATGCTGAAGTAAACTCTTCTTGCGTTTGACACGGATTTTCATCGAGCAAAGTTGCAATTCACCGTCGTCGAAGGTTTTTGTCCTTCCTTCACGCAACGGTAYCGAAATAGATTAATAACACCTTCGTAAACTTTTTGAAATACCGAATGTGTATAAGTCGCCAATTTCTTTGACCGAAAGCAAATGACGTTTATTTGGCAAACAATTGATCATGTTCACACTACGGAAAGTATTTTATATGTCAACATAGTCACTAATTGGAAATACATTTYCTTTTTCAAATGGCTAGGCTATCACGCTGTGGATAAAGCAAAATCGATCATGATTAGCTGCTGGATTTATCTATTGACAAACAGAGGGAACTTAGTTGCGCACTAATATAGTCTAATACAAAAAAGGATGTAGTGATTTTTTCCATGCATTTACTTCTTTAAAAGTCACACTCAATTAAAGTTATATACGAGGTGTGTTCAAAAAGTATCGCRAATTTTGTGTTTTTTTCAAAAATTATTTATTTATTCATGAATATCTATTTTGTTTCCTTCAAAGTAATCCCCATGAGATATTATACACTTGTGCCAACGGTTTTTCCAATGTTCGAAGCACTTCAAAAAATATTTTTTTTTTTTTCTTCTTCAGCTCCTCCTTCGATGCCGTCTTTATCTCGTCAAGAGTAACGTCGTCCTTTCATGGGCCTCTTCAGTTTAGGGAACAAGAAAAAGTCACAGGAGGCCAGATCTGGGAAATACGGTGGTTTCGGCATCATTAGTGTGTTGTTTTTGGCCAAAAAGTCGCGCACAAGCAACGATGTGTGAGCAGGGGCGTTATCGTGGTGCAAAAGCCAATTTTTGTCACATCTTCTCGGCCTTCTGAGAACATTTTGTACCGCCGATAAACGTTGCTTCGGTCCAAGGTAGCTTCTCCGTATGCCATAGTCAACATTCGGAATGCATCCGCGCATTTAATTTCGTTTTTCACACAAAATTTGATACATGTTCTTTGAGCCATTTTTTTGAATAGGTAAAAATCGAAGACGATCCAAAACACGTGCAAGCAAAGCAGCTGTCAACAATTAAATGAACATTCAAAATGGCCGAACTTGTCGGCATAAGTGAGAGACATGAGTACCAACATAACGCCACGAAAATTCGAAATTGGAATATAAGTAACCCGCGAAAATTCAAAATTCGCRATACTTTTTGAACACACCTCGTATTAAATGCACTCAGACTCAGTATTCAATAACTGAGCATACATGTGTCGTATGTCGTAYGAGCAACGCAGAACTTATACGACCTGAATGTTCAGTGAATGTTCGTAATTTTAACTTTGAAAGTAGCATTTTTATTAAAAAAAAAATAGTATATATTTTTTGAAGAGAAAAATATTTTTTTTTTGTAGATTAATTTGCAATAGAGATAAAAAACTGTATTGCAAAGGATCAACAAATCGCTTCTAAATTMTGTGGAAGAAGTAAAATGCTTTATTCACAGTTAAACTGAAAATTTATAGCTTTTTTACATGCGATTTTTTTAAGSCAAGAAATCAGAAACTCCAGCGAGCGTTTGCAAAAAACAAACCAACTTGAGAAATAACGAACACCTTAATACATATACACAATACATAGTGCATGCACATACAAGCTTATTTTTACCTCTGCATAAGTTTTTCCAGCGCAAGTGTGTTCTTGCCACTCAATACAACCTGCAATTCAATTATTTTTCCAACTTAATTTCTTCGCTTTCTTTACACTCTTCAATTTGTTGAAATGAAAAGCAAAGGATAGAAGAGAAAATTAAAAACATCATCAATCAGCTGGAGAGAATAAACACTTCAAATGGAATCGTTCATTGATTCTGTGATTTTTCCACAAATATTGCATACATAAATACATGTGTATGTGTGTAAACACACATGTAGTGTGGCTACAATAAATACATATATACACGTTTATACTATTATATTTTATACATATATTTTTTCTGTGCAAAAAAAAATATTCAAGCAAAAGGTACTAGAATTTTTCATACAGAATAGATTGAATCAATATTATTTATTGTTCGATTGATGAGTTAAAGTAAATACATATATGTGAAGTGGTCCACGGAAAGGGGGCTTAGGTGTCAAAAATCCAAAAAATCAATTTTCACTTTTTAGTTGATTCGGATGGAAGATGAGATTTTTAACAGCTGTTTCCCAGAAAACTAGTTTTCGCACGTTAGCTCACTTTTCGTAGACCAGGTCACATATACATAGGTATTTTATTTCTGGTGGAGGACACATATTCCTGGTTTTCTCCRAAATTCTCAGAGAATTTATAATCAAAATGGTGCGCATATTTCAAGCCTGTATTCTCCCAAGGACATGTCACTAGATTCATTTAGTTGTTTAAATTACAATCCGTCATTTTATTTTTGAGATTTCTTCTTTATATTGCGATATATGTACACTCAAGATCAAATTGGATCTGGACTGAAAGGTATGTCTGAAGATTTTTTTCCAAAAAAAAAAGTTCAACAATTTAATTAATATTTTGGATGTGTCTGTTCGCGCATACATAATTATTTAATTCTGCGAAGATTCTTTCTTGGTTTAGAAATTATTTTTTCAACGTTAAGTTATGTTATCTRTTAAGTTTTTAAAATCCAAGCAAAAAAAATTCATTTGTATTTTCATGAATTGCCCTAACACCGATATTTTAGAAAGTATAATGATTTTAATACCATAAATATGAAATACAATATACTAGCTAGGTACATATTCATATGTTTTTAACGAATTCGTATTCAATATTTTCTAAGTAGCTTCTTTGTTGACGAGGATGAGTAAATAGCATTCGCATATTGYCAAGCCTCAATAATTTCCATAAACCACTTTAAACAAATTACAACCAAGAGAATTTGCAGATCTTACAAGTATAATGAAATTTTGTGAAATATTCCCACAATTAAAAATTAAATTTTGATTAGATCATCGCAAACTCATTTAAAGCTAGATGTTAATGACTCATGACCACATATTATAAAGAGACTTTATTATTACATTTACCTTCGGCAATTATTATACATACATTCATGTATAGTTTGTACATATGTATATATGTACATATCTATTTTTTTGTTTTTTTTGTTTTTTGTAATTTTATAGATTTTCAAATATCTCATGATGGTTATACCAGCATAACAATATTAAAACATTATTTACTCTATTAGAATTCAGACGTTGGAGTTACATACATCTTGTGTTAATAAAACAGTTATATGCAACTATTGATTACATAATTGTATAACCAATAAAAAAGTGTTTTTAATAATCATAGTACTACTTTTAGACTTCTAAATTGAATGTTTTCATTATCTATAGCAACGTCATATAGTTTTTTTCTATACAACTTCTAGTATTGCCGGAAATCGATATCAACTTTTTGAAACCTTAAAATTGAACCACGCCTCTCCTTCGTTATCCCGATCTTAGATGACCCATAAATTATTTTTTTAATATTAGTTGTTTTATCATTCGTTTTCGATGCGTTTCAAACTACTATAAATTCTTTTCTTTCGTTATCATAGAAATAGTACTCTAACTATATAAATGAAAAATATATTAGAACTAAAAAAACTAGTAAGGAAGCGCAAAGTTCCGGTGCAACCAAAGCGATTCTTACAACTTGCACGAATCAAAGCCAGGGAAATCGGAATCCAAGCAATTTTATATACATACTTGTATATGCATACAACTCGTCTACTAACCAACATATTCGAAATAAGATTTGTTAGAAAAACGGAAATTATTATATATAGTAGCATATGTTGGGGAGGTTCCGATTTTATCTTTTTTAACCAATACCACATACTATTAACATGTCAYATACCAAAATGAAACCGATGTTGCCTGGGTTTCATTAAGTACCTCACATACAATCGCCAATCATATAAAGTAAAGGTAGCCAATGTCATACATATATATGTGTATATATATTATAAATATTATATATTCTAATGTATGCCAGAAATTGACGATATTTTCAGGTCAAAAGACAACTATAGCCACTGTGGTCCACATATTCGGTACCTAGGGGTTTGAACAGTTTTTGGTGAATTTCGTTTCGTTTTTCAACTATAGCCACTGTGGTCCACATATTCGGTACCTAGGGGTTTGAACAGTTTTTGGTGAATTTCGTTTCGTTTTTGATGAATTTCGTTTCGTTTTTGGTGAATTTCAACAATAGTTAGACTGGAGAGCCTGTTCAACAGATCTCTTGATATTTATGCAGAAACTATAATCATTCTCGATTAAAAAAAAAAAAAAAAACTAAAAATCTCGATAAAAGTTCTAAACTTTACGAAACATTGATTTTCGATGCTTAATTGGTGTAAATATGTACATAACACATATGCACATACTATACATACATGATTGTGTACATATCGATATAATTAAACATAAGGTAGACTTCATGTCTGACTGCGAGTTTGTCAAAGCCACTATCATTAAATTCTAGGTTAATGACGCATACGTACTCGCAAAAACTATGTACGTACATACGTGCATATGTGTCTGAGTATAAAACTATACGCTCGTTACTAGTATAACTCATTTGCGTCCAACAAGTATTTTTGTCGCTGTTGTTTTTTAATTTTTACGTGGCACTTTTTGCTTATAAAAACTTCAAACAAACATATTCTAAATCAGATACCTTATATGCACATAAATTTTATGTATAAATATATAAATGTACATATGTATATGAGAAAAATGTCAGTGAGTAATAGCAACATAGTTGACCTAACTATAAAAGCCCATGCTGTTTGTTTTGTTCGAAATAGTCGCGAGTCAAATGGAAGTGGAAAGTAAAACGGTACAGCGAATATACAGTAAAAGCACGTAAAATATTTTAATTTTTTTTTAATTTTTGGAGTTTGTAGATAATTGTATTAATTGCCAAAATATGTTTACATCGAGATATCTAATAATATCGTTGGCAGTTGGTTTTTGTGTTGCAATCATTGTAAGCATTTAATTTATTTGTGAATAATTAAATAAATTAACATTATTTAATATAACAAAATAAAAACGTGTAAAAATTTGTCCCTTTCGAAGTTCGCTACTGTCTCAGATGGTCGATCCGTTGAGTCCAATTTTCGATGACTCGTTCGAGCATCCCGACTGGTAACTGACCCATGGCAAGAGTGATGTTTTGCCTGAATCGAAGCGAGATTGTCCGCTTAGACCATCGATTTTTCATATCCCCACAG
>NW_017537082.1:72383-86728 GCF_001853355.1 Bactrocera latifrons | reverse complement strand
TTGTTCAGGCGTAAGTTTTTCCATGATGAAATTCCAAACAATACTGAACAATAATGACATGACAGCTGTAAAAACAAAAAACTATTGAAAAAAGTACCTATACTTGGATCACCCAAATGAAGTATACAAGGTACGTTCCAAAGTAAACAGGACTTAAAAAAAAAACAGAATAAATTGTTTTTCGGAAAAATCAATTTATTTTATTCAAAATAGTCTCCTTCTGCTTCATTACAGATTTTTGCACGGTCCATAAGCACGTCGAATGAGTGTTTTAGCTATTGGCCGGTATGGCCGCCAGTATACCGGTGCAAGCCGTTATACGTCTGCATAACGCTATTTCTTTTTTCATGGGCAAATGCATTTTTCCGAAAAGGAAGAAGTCGCACGGTGCTATATCAGGTGAATACGGGGAATAATTATTGGTTAAAATATGATTTTTGATCAAAATTCATCAATTGAAACATTTCGGTAAAAGTTTTTCCAAATTTAATGTTCGCTCTTTGTTCGAAGCTCATTTTCGCACCGGTAACACAAACATACTGACACTTAAAACGCAATAACTCCTCTTCCAATTAATGAAATGTCATGAATGTTACTGCACAATGGATAAAGATAGCAGATTCTAACGCACCAGTCGACATATAGATGACGCCACCAGGTGGCGCTAGATTAAAAAAGTCCTGTTTACTTTGGAACGCACCTTGTAAGATCAATTTCAAGTTGGAGCAGTGGAACAATTACCAAAATAGAGTTTTGAAATGGTGACGGTTGCTATGAATAAAACATCTTATCCAAAGTTACTAGTATCCTCCATTTGTAAGGTAATAAAGTAAAGTAAGGTAATGGTCTAAGCGCCTGACTATAATAAGGATAGGAGTTGAATTTCGCATTCTATATTTTTGATTTAATTGATTTTCGAGTTGTATGTTTTTTTAAACATGTGACTTTCATGGAGAAATAAAACGCATTTAATTTAATGATATGGCCAAAAATTTACCTTTATTATAAAGATGAGGGTTTGCCATTATGTTCTAAAAATCATTTGGGTCAAGTGACCGCCGCGGCTGACTCGATAAAATTTCAGCCAATAGGCCCAATTTTTGACTAAAAGTTTCATTAAATAAATTAATTGCTTTGTTGGCTATAGAGCATATATCAGAGGTCGTCCACATCAAAATCCTCTATTTCAGGGATGAAAAAGTAATTAATCATGACTCTAAAGCTCATTCMCTATTCACTGTAAATATGGTCTAATGGTGACATTTTGAGGATGTAGTTAAGAGCTATCATCTCTCGAAATGCCAAATTTTTTTTTATTGACGTCTTCATTCAACACATTCTCACCGAACCTGTGAGGTGTTTGGTGGTCGATCAACTTTAATACTACCACGATTAGTAAGGTTTCGTCGGTTTAAGAGGTCGAATGTCGTCCAGAACGAGGCATGTCTTCRACAATCTCACGAYCGTTTTTGAAGGCATTRTAAYACTCGTAGGTTTRTGTTTTTGATAAAACTGAATCACCGTAAGTACTTTCCAACATTCGCTATGATCRCTCACACGAAATTCCTTTAGTAACACAAAATTTTAGACAAACTCTTTGTTCGATATTTTTATGCACTGTAAAAATCGCAAGGCACTACTGAGGTGTACCGACTTAAGCAGCTGCTGTAGACAAACTGATTGACAGATGGCGCTCATATTTGGCATAGTAATTAAGGATAGTCCTACCAACTTAGCAAAATACATAATAATATAATTTTTTTTAAATATCATTTAATTACAATTTCTGGTTGCTTTATTGTCACGATGTATGCCTGGGGCTGAACCACTATAACGTAGATTACGGTGGCCAATCTTCCCAATAGCAGAGATGATGAAAAATTCGCACTGTAGAAGCTTTCTGAATTTATCAAAAGCACTTTGAGGATTGTTTATAATAGAAAGGAATTACTTTTAAAGCCAAACCTAAATATACAGTGGTAAATAAAATTCCAAGATAATAATTTGTTTTTCTTCATTACAGTCTCTCAAGCCCGCAAAAGCAGTACCGATTTCCGAACACGAGAAAGCATCTCGAAGACTTTACAAGGCGCACGGATTTTGTGTTCAAAACAGCTCTACGCCCACGTCAATGAACAAGGAGTACCGTAATACCGAACAAAAAACCGGCGCCTACTTGCGTTGCGTAGCTAGCAATATGGGCTTATGGACAGATGCCAGTGGCTACCACGCCAAGCGCGTGGCGAAGTTTTTCATTAAAGAGCACAATGAGAACGAAGTGATGACCGTAGTGGRCTACTGTAATCAAAAGCATCAGCAAGCGGATTTGGATTTGTGGGCTTACGAGGCGTATCGYTGCGCGACAGCAGGACRAATGGGTGTTTGGCTGAAGGAGTACGTAGTGAGTGCGAAATTATGAGAGAAACCAAAWTTATGTTCATATATGATTTACATATATATTTACTGATATTATATGCTAACATACACACATGTATTATTAATTTCTTTTACGATTAAAATCATATTTATTACAGTTCACTGATTTTCGAAACTGATTTTTAATAACTGTATGTGCATATAATTATGCCAAAAACAACAAATATTTTATTTTTACACAAACAGATGTGCTTGCTTATCAGYAAATAAACAACAAWCGTAATTATGYATGTGTGTGTGTGCAAAGCAATTTAAGCGACATGATTTCCCAYACGCCTCTCTTCCAACTTGCGACCGACATCCTCCTTGAACCACTGACCCACCCGACTGTTTAGCACACACTTGAAGGCCCTATAACACCACTTGAGGGTCGGCTCATTCTGTGCATTCCGATTGCAGTCGCTCAATATCGGCACCAGCACTTCCGTATTCGCCTTATCGCGATAAAGTGCCGCTATGTGTTCGACATTGAAACCGGTGCGATCATTCCATAATTTCAACTCTGTCCAAATGCAGTGCACATAGCGCTGGACCGGCTCCTCGTCCGGATAATCAAAGTTGTCGAAGCGACGCTGATAGGAGGCGGCCAAGCGCTCACGCTGGAAACAACGCTCGCCCGCGCTTAAGAAATCATCCTCTGTCTTCTCCTCGTAATCGGCGTTGATCTGTCACACAAACATTGGCGAACACACAAAAAAGTCGAGACAGTAAACAATGCAATTAAATTAAACTGTTGCCGTGCGRTTATGTGTGTACTTACGTGYGCGAATAATGCAGCAAAAAGAAGAATGAAWACGAACGCTGTGCACTTCATTGCTTGTSKCATTGTCCAAGTTCAGAATGCAACTGAGAAGTGTAAAGTCACTGCTGGAGCCGTTAGACGTCAAAACTACAAACAGTGCAAGCTGTCTGTATGTAAATATGGATGAGCGAGTGCAGTTCACACGAAGCAAAGCCGTATCACTTAATCGCTAGCCAAAAATAAAACTGTGCGCTGCTTTGAATTCCGCTCGAGATTTGGATTTGTGTGTAGGAAACAAGAAATATTAATAAGGGCTTTACTATCATCGGCTCAAGAGCKAATATTTTACTTCCTACATACTAACTTGAGTTCATATGCGAGAATGAGAGCTTCGAAAACATAGATAAGCAATTGTTTTTAATTTTTCCAATTCCAAAGTCTCTGTTTATAAACCAAATACTTTTCCTTCGAAATGTGACATTTTCAGTCCCATTATGCATATAATAAAAAACTTAGGAACTGGAATGCACTTCACAAATAAAGAAGTTTCCGCACAAGAACTTGATTTTGTCGTTTGTATGGTGGTCCGATGTAGGTGAATCCGACAAATGCGTAGCTTCTTGGAGATAAAAGGAGTGAAAGATAAATTCTCGTATATATAGACACACGGACGGACAGACATTTATATAAAGAGTGCCATAAAAGTGGAGAATGGAGTCATGTGGAGAAGATTACGCAAGTGAGTAAAGTTCTCTGAGGGCGTTTCACTTGGGAGTGGCCAGAAACAATTTAAATCAAGTATACTCTTCTTCTTTATTGGCGTAGACACCGCTTACGCGATTATAGCCGAGTTAACAACAGCGCGCCAATCGTTTCTTCTTTTCGCTACGTGACGCCAATTGGGTCTTTCACCACCTGGTTCTTCCAACGGAGTGGAGATCTTCCTCTTCCTCTGTTTCCCCCGGCAGGTACTGCGTCGAATACTTTCAGAGCTGTAGTGTTTTCGTTAATTAATTCGCTGAATTATGTCAATGTCGTCGCATATCTCGTACAGCTCATCGTTCCATCGAATGCGATATTCGAAGTGGCCAACGCGCAAAGGACCATAAATCTTTTGCAGAACTTTTCTCTCGAAAAATCGCAACGTGGACTCATCCGTTGTTGACATCGTCCAAGCCTCTGCACCATTTATTACATTATACATACCAAGACGGGACGGTGACTTATAGAGGTTCGTCGACAGAGGACTTTACATTCTCAATTGAAATATTCTTAATATGATATTTTTTAYCCTCTTTAGAAGAAATAGAGCTATTCTAAGATTCTGCTATACTATTTCTTACTTTTCAGTTACACATGAAATAAATATATTATATTTTGAACAAAAAAGTGGAAAGATTGTAGGGTAAGCTTGGTTGGTAAAAATCGCTAAGTTGCGGAGCACAAAAAGAGAATTTATACAATGAAGCTCAAAAATGTTCACCAATATGTTCATAAACTTCCAATCATGCACTGTAAGAAGAACTCTATTTTCAGCAAATTTGATAGGCAAAAATTGTAATCTCACATTAGGTTTAAGTAGAAAACATCGATAAATTAAAATATCAGCATGACCAACAACATCAACTGATAATGATGAACACGACAGTAAAAAAAAGGATTGGTGATTGAGAAACGACGATTAAAAGTCAGACATCTTACTAGCATCGTTGGAGTATTTGAAGGATCAGMGAAAACCATCTTGCAAGATCATTTGAATATAAGAAAAATTAAGCACGACTGGTTCCAAAATCGCTGAAATTTTTCGAAAAAAAGCGTTGCGTTAACCTCTGTGAAACAAAATTTTCTGACTCCCAAGATGTCAACAAATGTATTATTACTGGCGCTGAGTATTGGATCTATGCTTACGACCTGGAAACAGACAATCAATCAGCCGAAGATCGTGCAAAAAGTGAGACGAAGTAGAAAAGACCAAGGTAGGTAAGGTAGGTCAAAAAACACGGTTTTGTTGGCAGTTTTTTCGATTATCGAGGTGTGATGCACTCCGAATTCCTTCCATTTATGTAAAAATATATTTAAAGAGCCCTTAAATATTCGTTTTTCCTATTGGGCGATTGTGTCTCCTAATTATCAATGTATGCTGAATAAAATATGCAGATATTATTAATAATATCGATAATGGTATATTAACAAACGATATTATAAAATGTATCGATAATTGTATATTGACAAATTTTTTCCAGCTCTATTTTGTACCATCTATTCCTACCGTCTACTGCTTGCTTTGTCTATAAATAGAGAATTGTCAACAAGCTATTCGTATTCATTCATTTAGCTTCAAAGTTCACTATTTTCCCATTAAGATAATTAATCGAACTGATAAAAAGCATCCGTACTTTTTTAGGTAGTTCAAATTAATATATTTTAAATAGCAGTTGAAGCGAAACAATTATATAAAGCTATAGTTTATAAATCGACCCAAAACAATCACTATTAAATCAAGCTCTAAATTAATTTACCCAGTAACCGAACATTATTACCACTTGTGAATATTTCAACAATTATGAATTGTTATTAAAAATAGTAGAAATCATTTATTAGTAGATTTTTTGTCTTACAAATTATATAYGAATAAATCAAAAGCCACCGTAAAGCTGAACTTCATCGAAATAGCTCATTGTTTTTATATTTTCTTCTAATTATCAACGGCGCTGAGCTGCCATGAAGCTTGTTAAATATGCCGGTGCTTTTCCAATTACTTAATGTGCACATCAGCTAAGTACTAAACTTATTTATTGCCACTAACTTACAATCATTTCTTAGAATAATTAAAAGTAAGAAAACTGGTAATTAAACTGTGAGATATTTTATTTGCATATACGAGTACATATATATATACATCAGTCCACAACTGACCTTATCTCACAAGCAATAACCACATCAATTGCTACGGTTTGTAACTCATTTTTATACTCTTGCAACCAGTTGCTCCAGAGTATTATAGTTTTGTTCACCGGACGGTTGCACGTATCACTTAAAACTAAGCAAGATAAATATACAGTTATAGGCTGCTATATATATTTCTGGCCTAGGCAACACTAAGTGTCRCCAGGTGCAATCTGACACTTCCATTGGAAAGTTTGACATTTTTAGCATAACATCACTCAGACGTTTTGTCATTTAATCGTGAACTGTTTTATTTAGAGGGAATTAAAAAATTCATCTGGGCCAAAAAATGGAATTAACTCGTGAACATTTTCGTGCGATCATTTTTCACAATTTTCGACGTGGATTATCATGAAAAGACTGCATCGGTAATATAAAATCTTTAATCTTAAACTAAAATCTTTGTATGGCTATGAAGCACCATCCTATAGCACTGTGAAAAACTGGTACAACGAATTCAAGCGTGGCCGACGCTCACTCAAAGACGAATTCCGTGAAAGTCGTCCAAAAACAGCCGTTGTGCCAGAAAACATCGATGCCGTACGTGAACTGATAATGCAAGACCGTCATGTAACATACCTTAAGATAGAGGCATGCCTATGCATTTCTCCCACCAGCATACATTCGATATTGCATGAACAACTGGCCGTAAAAAAGGTTTGTTCTCGTTGCATCCCGCACAATTTGACAATCGCTCAAAAAAATGATCCTGTGGATTGGTGTAAAGAAATGCTGAAAAAATACGATCGCTGTGCTTCAAAAGACGTTCATAAGATCGTCACAGGTGACGAATAATGGATCTAAGCGTATGAGCCCGAAACAAAACAGCAATCGACCGTGTGGGTCTTCCAAGACGAGCCAAATCCAATGAAAGTTGTTCGTGGAAGAAGCACTTCGAAGCGAATGGTCGCCTGTTTCTTCGGCAAAACCATTTGTTTGCCTGAAGTCTTCGGAGAAATTCGAAAAACGAACAAGAGAAGACGAATCATTGTGCACCATGACAATGCGAGCTCTCACACATCGGCTCAAACCAGCGCCTTTTTAACCGGCCAAAACGTCGAATTGATGGGTCATCCGCCGTACAGCCCTGACTTGGCACCCAATGACTTCTTTTTATTCCCACACATCAAGAAAATAATGCGTGGTSAACGATTTTCGTCGCCAGAAGATGCTGTTGAAGCATTCAAAAACCATCTTTTGGAGGTGTCTCAATCGGAGTGGAGAAAGTGCTTCGAAAATTGGTTTGAGCGCACGCAAAAGTGTATAAAKCTTGATGGAGAATATTTTGAAAAACAATAAAACCATTTTCGTTGATAAATATTCCTATTTTCATTATTAGTCCAGAAATATATATAGCAGCCTATATATGTATAAATGACCAAAAAATACTGTTAAAAAAAGCTCGTAAATCAAGAACTAAACACACAAGAGACATTAAATTTTACCACCTAGATGGTATGAGAAAGCTTTATGGGAGSCGATATGAAAATTAAACGATGGACATGGCACCATCCACTTTTTGGTGAAATCCCACATCTCGGGACTCGACCAACCGATTGCGGTGTTACATTGTGAAAATGGACGAAATCGGAAAACAACCACGCCTACTTCCTATTTCGCAATTTAAAATTTCACTTGATTYGTTCAGTTTTCAGTACACAAATCAAGAAGTAATTCATATAACGTCATAAAACTTTGCACGAATAATGTCTTTAGTGTGTGCCACTTTATGTTTAAATCCAATAAACACTTTTCAAGCGCCTAGTATTTGGACCCCAGTACCTATAGTTGACTTTTGTCGGTCAATGTGTGATATACTATATATACATAACTGAAATTAAGAGACAATCCTTCTCTTATAATGGTATGTGTCTATGTCAAAAATGTTCGGTTGCACCCGAACTTTATCTTTCTTACTTGTTATATTTTCAATTCAATACAATACATACGTATATACAAATGAATGTATGCGAGCACTTGCTTCAGCATGCATGACCTACGGACATGTCCATTAGGGTGTACAAAAAAAAAGCGGTGGGGATTTAGGAAAGAAGTGACAATTAAGGGAAAATTTGATTTTTCAAAGTTTTTGAAGAACCCTTCAATACTTCGTTTCCTTTTGGAAAGAGTCAAATTCAAATGATTTTAGTTGAGAGCTTAAAGGGGGTAGGGAATCCTTTAGTACCGTCAAGAAACGAAAATTTTTCCCCTTTTATTATAGGCGAATAAAAGCACATCACATCCGATTTTTGCAWTTTTTTATTGAACTACAAAATAAAAATTATTTTAAGTAAAAAAAAAAATGGCGGAAACATCAACGATCCTGCTGATACACATATTTTCAGCCGTCAACTTCTTGTCTAGGCTTGTTATCGGAAACGAAAAAAATATTTTTTTTTTTTTTTAATTAGGAAACTTTTATGAGAATTATTGAGAATTTCGGAAAATTGGAGATATAGGCCTGGATTTTATAAAAACACCAATGAAACTTCGGGATTATGTTTTTTGAAGCAGCAAGAAGAAATATTTCTCTGTATCTTTTGAGAAAATTGCTGTAATGACAGTTATAAAATCAGGGTTATACCTTAACTTATACGTAACTTATACGTTAATTTATTTTACTAACGGTACTTAACTGGTTAATTTTGTTATTACGCTGAACAGCATTTGTCATATTATATAGCTCAACCGAAAAATGTTATACATAATTGAAATGAGAAGAAACCGTAGATGGTTCATATATTTTTACTTCTTGAAGAATTTACATACTGTAATTAATAAATATGTTTTCAGAMAGCTCMAAKTCGAAATTTGAAYAYAAATACTTAGATTTTGRACCCAAACTTCGAAAAACTAAAAAKAAAACTACTTAGGACTGAAACTTTCGAAAATAATTTATTTGAGACAATACTCCCAAAAAAGTCGATTTGCCCATCTAGTGCTATTGTCGAAATATTTCGTCTGAGATGGTCTTTTCTTAGTGGCATATTTTCATACCTAGGTCTTGAAGACTAAAACGCACTTTTTATTGATAACTGTGTATTTGTTCCACATTTTGTGTATGATTTTAATGTTACCCTTATACTTATTCAAATTTTTGACTCATCCATATGTGATATGAATGTGTGTAAACGTATTTACGTTTTATATTGTATATACATACAGATTTATAGATACACTGATATATATATGTATATTTATAGACATACAAAACAAGAATATTACCGATTTGTAGTTGTAATTATAAACAATTATATTTACATATACATTGTGACAAAAAGCACTCGGAAATTGTAATTTAATTCCCCGGGTAAATGATATTTCAAAAAAAATGTAGTTTGCTAAGGTGGCAGGACTGTCAAGAGATCCCTTCGAATGATTTTGGTGGATATTTTATGTATGATACGCGTTCTTGCTCGACTCGTCCCGATAAAGCTGACTTTTTTTTCAAAAGGAGTACAGTAAACAGGTTTCAGAGAGACAAACGGTCAATGAGGAGTTTTATTTGACCGTATTGAAGCATTTGCGTGAGAACATCCKTCGAAAAAAACCAGAATTCTGGAAGAACAATTCATGGATTTTACACGATGACAATGCACTACGCATCGAGCCACGATTGTTAGCGAATTGAAAGCCAAAAACGCGATGAATACCATTGATCAACTAGCGTATTCATCAGATTTTGATCCGTGTAATTTTTTCTTGTTCCACAAACTGATATTGCCGTTCCGTGGAACCCATTTCAGTCGATCGATGGATAAAATAAAATTTGCTAAAGGAGCTGAAGGCTATCCCAAAAACTGCTTATGAAAATTGTTTCAAGGACTGGAAAAGGCGTTTGCATAAGTGTATTACATCTTGTGGGGCTTACTTACCATTTCTGGGATTTTGTCACAAAGTATATAAAGATGTACATATACATGCATATATACATTTGTAGAATACAACTTAGTTTTGTATATATTTTTATTATATTTCAGTATAAAGTCACACCCCAAAATGAATGCAAAATATTAAGTASGTGGTTGTTATGAAAATAATTTATGGACCGATTCTATGATATATGAATCACTATAGTAAACTAAAATGGATATTTGGTACACGAGACTTAAATAAGGAGTGGACGCTTTTAAATTGGTTGTGGTAACGCATGGTTATGTTCACTACAAAGCTAAGGCATGAGCCCTCTAAGACAGCTGTAGACGCTTGTTCTTTGTGATTCTGAAAACTGTTGGATATAGACCACCAGACCCTTACAGATCGGCTGATAGTGAGACTACAGAGATGTTTCAATTCCAATCTGGCAATAGCTTRACAATTTAGAAGAAATTGGTAATTTGCGTCCGGCAAGGTATGTAATCTCACTGTCCAATCAGAATACCTAGCATGGCATTGAGGTGAACCTTGCTAAGGCCAAGTATGACCACCCACGCGTTACTTGATTCTGACGGATCTCAGAACCTCAAGAGTTTCGGTTGTTGACAAATCCAACGCTAAAGCGCAAGTAGACATCAATGGAATGACTCGTTAATAATCTGATGAAATTGCAGTTAAGGTGCCCACCCAGCAAGCTTATCTGTTTTGTAGTTTCCGCAGTGACCAGCTACCCAAACAAGTCAGATGACAAGATAGTTTGATGCTACTGATAAGGAGGTCAAACTCTCCTTAACTAAACTTCAGGGCACTATCAGTGAGCTCAAGGGGCAGTCTTGAAGCTCTGCTAATGTGCTAATGGTAACAAATGCAAACCTTTCTAAAGGAAGCTGCACTTCTAAGCAGTACATCTACCTTGTTCGCAGCCAACTTTACAGTTACTTGAAAGATACTGAAGGTAGCAGGTTGGTAGTCTAAGGCTGAAGTTGACCTTCTGGCAGAAGAGACCCTCTCTGTTAGCAAATGATTGGTTATTAAACTATATCCATACAGTTTCATAAGAAAATTAACTTTAGGAACGAAAATCAGTATATTAGAAAGAGAATTAAGAGGTTCCAGAAAACATAAAAAAATAATTATGGTATACTCGACCGATTGCGACCAGAAGAGAGTAAAGACATGTTGAAAGCTAAGTTTTGTTTTGTTTTGCCTTCCCTTTAAACATATGTATGTATACAAGTAAAACAAATAATTTTGGAGTAAAGATATATTTTTCGCACATTTTTTTATTTAAAAACATTATTTGCTGCTTTTTTTGACGCCATCTTGCACCAATTGTGCGTTGTTCTTGAGGAAACAGGTGAAGCCACGATATGCACGAACGCATGCGTCATCGCCAGCGGCTTCCTTTGCGCAATTCTCAATAGCTCCGTGTGTAGCGTCTGAGTGATCGGCATTAGCGCCCTCCAATTGGTGGTGTATCTTGTGCACATCGAAGCCCTTTGACTCATCGAACAGTTCGAACTTCTCTAAAACGCACTTCAAATAACAGTGAGTTTTCTCATCATCCGGAAAGCTCCCCTCCTTGTACTTATCCACCAGATCCGAGGGAATACTCAACTTCGAAACACATTCATCGCGATAGCGTATCAAGTCCTCTTTGGTTTTGACCACATAATCGGAGTGACCGGCATGATCTGCGACGGCGAAKACCTRGAAACAACAATCAGRTRGAGTCGTTGAATAATCRAACTGGTTAAAWAGTATGCATTCTTACTAACCACAGCCAAGAGCAGCGACAGCAGAGCTAAGCAGAATTTCATATTTATTTGTTATCGTTGAACGAGCTACGTTGAGCGAAGTATTTGGAGCGACTGTTGAGCGGTGGCGGCTCGCGCGCGGCTTTTATAGCACGTGGTCTTCACAGCAAAAAGAGGCAAATGCAATTCTCAGCTAAAATGATAATGCAAATACACACTTGTGTAATAAAATTTATATAAAGAGAATATAAGCAAAGTGCATCTGGTGCCAGATGCTGCCTCTTCGCCTTTTTCATCGACTCACCCACTTTCTTTCCGCTTTTTATTGAGTTCAATCGGTATAATTTATTGTAAATACATTAAGTTTCCATTTCACTTAGTTACAAATTATGAAAATTATATGCGTAGCGAAGCTCCAACTAACACGGGTATACACATTAGGGTTACATATTTACTGCACAGAGCTGATCTTCTTGGCATGCACTTAACACAGAGATGAGATACACTCACTAACTTGTCGCAGCAAGTATTCTAACAAAAGTAAAATGAAATGATTGCGATATACGAATATTTTATAAACACAAATACATATTGGGGTGGCTCCTCTGGTATGACATCTTTTCAGGTAAAGTGTATACAGAATGACGGAGTAAAGTCAATCCATATTCAMGCTCCGAGGAAATCTGAAGCGCTTATTAAACTCTTCTTATTCTTCCGGGAGACTTTTCTGTTCCAAGAGAACGTCTCGGCAAATGTTTCTTGGAGTGTTCGTCATTATAATCCTTAAATGATAGCATGTAAGACTTGTTGGATTTATGGTCTTTAGAATACATCAGGAGATCGTCATAAAGACTATTTTCTACTTCTAAATGAAAAAAAAAAAAGAAAATGTACTTGTAGCTAACAAATTGTCCATGAGGACTATCGTGTAGAGTCTTTACTTCTTCGCCCATTCAATAATAAGGGTTTCACAATTAGAATGGTTTTAAGTCCTTGCTGTTACGAAGCGGGAAAAGAAACATTTTACATTGCMAAATATTAAGTTTTTCGCAAAAAGCTTCACCCATGTGTTGTAAGTGCTTCTTCAGATTGCAGTGGTCAGTCCAGGAATGCAAGTATAACTGTCGTACACTGATGGTATTGATATCATTGGCCTCAACACGTATGTCGTTAGTTCTGCTTTCTCCAGACTATAGAAGGCGAAGCAAATGTGTTTGGTAGTGCACGAGGGCAAGGCGAAATATCGCCTGTCATCAAACAAACAGTCGTCGCACTCTCGACTTGGCTCCGCAGTCACTGCTTTCAGTCATAAGTTCGAAGTCTTCTAACTTAGAACTAGTAACGCAGAATATTCCCATCCTGCTAAATGGTTCAGAGGTATGAACGATGACAACAACTGTTTGGTCGACGTTACGAGTTTTCGTGAGAAAGGTTCTGCGGAAGATTTATGATCCTTGGCGCATTGGCAACAGCGAATACCGCAGTCGATGGAACGATGAACTGTATAAGATATTGAACGACATTACATAGCTCAGCGAATTAAGTGACAGCGACTACGCTGGCTAGGTCATGTCGTCCRAATGGACGAAAACACTTCAGCTCTGAAAGTTTTGCGCAAAAAGCTTGGCCCATGTTATGAAAGTGCTTTTTCAGCTTGCAGYGGCCAGTGCACGAATGCAACCAGTAGGCTGAGTTTGGCCCTAGGGATGATTGTATATTTAAATCTTCCGAGATTGTAACCCCTCATTAACAACATGTCATGCCGCATGCCTTTTAGTTGTTGCCAATACCTTTCTCTACCTACTCCTTCTTCCTTGCGGAGCAGCTCCGTTGTGGTATGGGGACCCACCCGAAAGAAGGGTTCAGGTTCTACCATTGTTTGTCATGGTTATAATGATCCGATTTGCGTCAGATAAGCCTTATTTTGTGCGATTAATTGTTGTTAATGCTATATACAAAAACTGGCAGCAATCACTTAGTGCCAGGTGCCGACTATACGGAATTCCATAAAAATTTCCCAACCAAGCTCATTGTGCYTTTGGAGAGCCATTATCGATGTGTGTGATCCGGCGTTGTCTTGATGGAATACAATTATTCTCCTACTAGCCACAGCTGGCCGCTTCGGTGCGATTGCTTCTTGTAGGCGGTCCAATTGCTGACTGTCAGTGTCCAAATTACATGATTCCTTGCCAATCACCGCAAAAACATAATAAAGCCTTCTTAACCGTCAATTCTAGTTTGATCACGGTGTTTACCGACTCATAGCGGAACCCCAAGACCGTTTTAGCTTGCGTTGTCGTTAGTGACCCACTTTTCAGCATCAGTAACCATGCGCTTCAGAAATATATTGATTTCGTTGCGATTCTGCCCCAGAACGCAGAAGGAAATTCCGTCCTTGAGTATTTCTTGCCTCAACGAATTCTATGCAATGTTCAGCTGCTGATCTCTCAAAACATTTCTTACAATACGTGTCGGACTGAACGACTTCTTTACTTTATCGATATTTTTGACAACTGGCTAACAGAGCTTGGTAAATCTTTGACCTCAAAATCTAAAAACCCGAAGTTTCACGTAATTGGGTGTTATAG
>NW_017537082.1:0-72158 GCF_001853355.1 Bactrocera latifrons | reverse complement strand
AATAGATATTATCTCAAAATATCTCTCAGGCGACTAGTAAAGGATCAAATCGCATATTGTCCCATTAGCTGCTTTCGTTCGAGAGAATGACCTTTATGATGTCTTCCCATACTTAAAATAATTCAAAGTCATTTTATCACTCATAAACATCTAGAGTTCTTTCAAGCACTTCAAAATCAAARTACTAATATTTATGTATATGTTCTAACATGGTATAAAACTTGTATATATAAAGSGTTAACCAAAACAGTTTGATCGCCAGCAAAATTACACAACAGTTTTAGCTGCACTGCAAATAAATCGCTTGCGATAAATAATACACAGCCGAGTARTAAACAAAAGTCAACAACGAAACCTATTGATGCAGAGCCACCTAGCGGCGAGTAGGTGATTYTAGAAAAATTATATTTACTACGCAGAAAATTCAAAAGCAATTAAACTTGATCCGTTAAAAGATTTATTATCAAATATGCCTATGTAATTTATTAAGCAGCGAATTTGCAGCTGCATCTATGGAAATACCGAATGGTCAACAATGAAATCAAATGAAACAAATAAAAAAAAATCACAACTAAAGAAATCAAATTGCATAAGTTGCTTATATTTTTAATCGCAGAAGATTTGCACCGAGAACGTGATAAGCCAGCCCCAAAATTGAATTATCGCCGACATGCCGCGCAACTCCCACAGCAACTCGGCGCTGCTTATACTCTCAAGTGAGTTATGGCTAAGCAAATGTCCAGTGATTATAAAGCAAATAGAGGCGCATATTCACAAGAGGGATTGACATGAAAAACCAATAGTTAGCAGATAATTTAAGCAATTATTAATAAACAATTTGCATAGATATCTAATTGTGCAACAGAAATTWATTTGTCTTACCTTTGTAAGATTTGTGCTTTGTTTTTGGATTCCATATAATAGCATGAACGTGAGTTAGAAAAGGGCAAGCGAGCAATTTACCACGAATTGATTTAACGCCATTTACACGCTCTTCATAATAATRCCACGCCCATTAATTAACACTGTTTAGATTATCAGGGATCTTCATTGTTTTGGTTAGCAGCGTTTAATCAGCTTTCCTGACTCATAAGGKGAAAAAACCATAGTAGAATGAAACACATTGAAAAAGAAAGATATAGGAAAAATTTATATAGCAAAGTTGTAGGTAATCGAGAGACTTACAACTTTTCTATTAACACTTTCTGCACCTTACCTCAAAAGTGATATAAAATRTTCAAATAACCAAGCAGTTTTAGGTTTTTATTTTTATCTTGCACAAAAAAAAAATACTTTTTTTACGAAATTTAGTGTAAATTTACCTTTTTACATCCCAAAGACACTTTTTTTTTTTAAACAATTATTTTTCCAACTTATTTTGGCGTAATATAGAAAACCCCAGTAATTTTCATTTGAAAATTCTCACGTCTGCAGTGGCCTATGAGAGGCAAAAAGCATGCAAAGATGGGTGTAGAGTTCCAGAAATACGAAATACGCCCCGATAGAAATAATTGAAACCGTTTTAAAAGAACTGCGGAAATATATCCAAAGAAGCTAATGCATCTTCATCGCTTTTATTCGCGTAGATACACGCTTACTCGCTTAAAGCGAGCCAGTCATTCTACCTTTTCGYTGTTTGGCAACAATTGCAGATTCTTAGAGTAGGCAGGTCCCTTTCCCCTGGTCTTTCTAGCGAAGTGAAGGTATCCCTCTTCCTCTTCTTCTCCCGACGGGTACTGTGTCGAATACTCTCAGAGGTGGAGWCCATTCGGACGACATGACCTAGGCAGCGTAGCCGCTGTCTCTTAAWTCCCTGATCAATGTCGCCGTTAAATTTCGTCGTATATCTCCTACAGCTCATAGTTCCAGCGACTGCGATATTCGGCGTTGACAATGTGCAAAATACCATAAATCTTCATCTCCCGTAGCACCTTGTTGTTGCTAATTTTAAGATAGACAAGTCGCGAACGCCACGACGGTTTGTGACATTTCGTTTTGCCATCGTTGACTACCAGACCCATTTACTTCGCTTCTTTATCCAACCAAGTGAAAGCAGAACGAGGCGGTCATCGGCGTATGCTAGCAGTTGTACACTCTTGTAGAAGATTGTACCTTCTCCATTCAGATATGCAGCTTGAATTTTTTTCTCCAGCAGTAGATTGAAGAAGTCGCCCGAAAGGTAGCCGTCTTGTCTGAAACCTTTTTTGGAATCGAACGGCTCGGAGAGGTCCTTTCCGATCTGAACGGAGCTTTTGGTATTGCTCATCATCAGTTTACACAGCCGTATTAGTTTTGCGTAGATACCAAAGTCAGACACAGGGCCATAAAAGGAGCTCCTTTTCGCGCTGTCAAAAGCAGCTGTAAAATCGACGAAGAGATGGTGTATGTCGATCTTCTCTTCATAGTTTATTTTAATATATGGCGCATGTTGAATATCGTGTCGGTTATTGATTTTCCAGGCCTGAGGCCACATGGATATGGTTCAATCAGTTTGTTGATGGGCTACAACCTTTTACACAATACGCTCAATAAAACCTTATATGCGATGCGATATATCCCACGGTAGTTGGCGCAGATTGTGGGGTTTCCCCTTTTTGTTGATTTGGCAGAGAACACTTAAATTCCAATCGTCAGGCAGGCTTTCGTCCGACCATGTTCTAAAAAAAAAAGCGTATGCATGTTCCTTATCAGTTCTTCCCCGCCGTGTTTGAATAGCTCGGCTGGTAATCCWTCGGCGCCCGCCGCTTTGTTGTTCTTCGGACGGGTTTATACCGGTTTTTTATAAAATGTAAAATATTTATTAATTCTTCCAAAACAATTTCATTCCCTTCAAAGTTATCCCCTTTCGATAAAATGCCATTTAGCAAGGCTTTTTAATAGATAATCAAATCAACTTACTTTTGACCACAGTAATAGTATGTAGTATTAYAAATCGGGCAATTTATGGGATATCTATGTGGAAATATTTTTCTGCAGAATTTTTATGGTTTGATTATAAAAATGTAAGAAATTGGTCATGGTCAATCCTTACAAGAAACCAAAAAAAATATAAAAGCATTTTGCCAGCGATATTTTTCATATCACCATCGGTACGACACAGTCAATGCCTGGGTCCCTGGGAATATTGCCTTTTATGAGGCAAAAACTAATATTTGAAGTATAAAGCTTTTAGTCTGAAATCCAGAAACTTCTTCCAAAATTTACAATATCTCATTTTTCTTAAAARCATTTTATATGCATAAACAAAATTTTGTAAATCCCAAACAAAGTTCAAAGCATCACTACTTTCAATGTCATCCAGCTACTTCAAACGACCTAACAACCGAACTATTAATAACATATAGGCCATGTACAACTTCAATGGCAAAATAAATGCGAAAAGTAAACAAACGATTGTTGCACTTATTGACAATTTCACTTAACAGGCGATTTCGCGCTACTTTGCCGCGCTGATGTAACAACAGCCATAGATGGGCACACTTGGCGCTTATGCGAAAATGACGCAGAAATAATGCGTAATCCGGTCAAAACACCCGACAACGAATCGGTGAAGAAATGATACACCAGTCACGAAGCGGAAAGCAAAGAAAGTGAAAAAATAACAGTTAACGGCTTTGTGCCCCAAGCGCTAAGTGGGCAATGGGGAACTCAAGCGGCCAAAATGTAAACGTGCGAAGCGATGCCTCAGCAAAACTACAACAAYAACAGCARAGGAATTCAAATGAAGACAGCTGAKTAARACTGGCATTGAAGCTGCGATCCACGAWGAGAGCAGGTCATATTTATCATCATTAAATTAAATATTTATAAAATTCATTTTCATTTTAAATTTTCAGATATTTTCAAAAGACCACTTTCTACCCAAACTGCTGGCCACCACACACTCCTGTTACCAATTTTATTATCTAAGCTCATGATAGATGTCATAACAACACATACATATATTAAATTCCAATTTTGCAGTTTACTACAAATTGTTTGTTGTAATTTTGTATTATTTGTTTACGGATCGCGGATCACTTCATTAATCAATGGTTTTTGGAGTGCGAGCTGAATATTTAAAATGAAATGAAAACGAGAATCACTACAGCACTCAGTAGTAAAACACTTGAGGCATTTGAGTGAAGAAGAAAGTTTCTCCAAAACCGTCTCGAATGTCGAAAAATATTTAAGTGGACATGAAAAGGAAAAGCGAAATATGTTACAGTTATTTACAGACTCTTACAGTTATAAGTACTTTTGTAATTTACATATGTATGATGTAGCACTTTTCCTCGTTGATCAAATAGACACAGCACAAACATCTGAACTGCGCTACAGTCATGTGTACCCGGTGGAGAAATCAACCAGTTATAAACCTAATTGATAACTAGTATCAAACACCAAGCCGACTATCTTTGAAGATTCTCTCTTTGAAATGCTGACCGCAGCTACGCCTCAGATGTTTTATCCGTTGACTCTAATTTTCGATGACTCGTTCGAGCATTTCGACTGATAACTGGTAATGTTTTGCTCCAAGAACTGAATCGAAACGGGATTGACCTTACATATCCCCACAGGAAAAGTCTAACTGCGTGATATCACACAATCTTGGTGGCCAATTGACCATCGCAAAACGTGAAATTATCTGCTCTCCGAAGTTTTCTCTCAAGAAATCCATTGGTTGATGCGATGTGTGGGAAGTGGCGTCGTCTTGTTGAAATCAAATGCCGCCGAGTTCACGAGCTTTAATCTCAGTCATCAAATGGTCGGTTATCATGGCGCGATAATGGTTGCGGTTACGTTCTCATCGGTAACATTTTTGAAGAAATATGGACCGATGATTCCACTGGGTCAAAAACCACACCAAAGCGTTGTTTTTTTTTTCTGAAAGAAATGGCAGCTCTTGAATCTCTACGGGTTGCTCTTCGTGCCAAATGTGGCCATTTACCCATTGAGTCAGAAATGGGACCCATGGTTGAACAAAATTTGTCGACAAAACGTCGTATATTCTTGGAACTTTTCAAGAACCCATAGAGCGAAGTGATGTTGCTTGAAAAGATCGAGGTGCTTCAGTTCTGGCACAACCTGTATTTAAAATCTCGACGACAAATCCGCCAAATCGTTCCATACGTCAGTCCGAGTTGCTGTGAAAAGCGCCAAATCGATTCTGCTCGGTCTTCGTGAACCCTTCAGCTACAGTGGGTATGTTTTCTTCACTGCATGCTGGGCGTAGTGTATTCGGTCAAATATTATGCAATAATGACTGCTGGGTCTCAAGATGGGTGATGGTGTTGCGAATAGAATAATAGTAGGTCSATTATGTTGACCTTCTCTACAGAACATGAATTTCCGTAATAAAGTTAAACGATTTGTAGGCGTTACTCAGGCGTAAGTTTTTCCACGATGAAATACCAAACAAAATAACATCATAGTTTCACACGACTCACGCGTGGTTTAACAAAAACGGCTATTGAAAAAAAGTACTTCTGATTGSATAACTTGTTGTGTCATATTCTCAGAAAAAATGTATTATGGATTTTACTCAGGCCGAAACTCGAATAMTCTTGCTCTCGTTCCTAACTAAATCTCCAAAAACTATGTACAAAACCGCTGTTTTTCAGACTAGTACAAGCAAGAAGTTCAGTAAAAAGTTCGATGCAAAATGTAAAATTTAAGCAATTTCATTGGCAGATGCTACTGTTAGCCACCTATAGAACAATTTCTTCAATTACTCCTAATTAAATCTGCACTGAAAAGTTAGCATTATAAACAGGTTTCTTATGTTGGGAATATACTCAGTGGTTTAGATTTTTAATGTCTTCAATTTTCCTGTGAAATATGAAGTGTAGTGGAATATTTAATTATTTATCAATATTTATTTTRTCGCCTTCAAAATAATTCCCATCTGATGAAATRCACTTATGCCAAGGATTTTTYCAGTCCACGAAACACTTTTCATAAGCAYTTTTTAGGATGGCCTTCAACTCCTTCAATTTTGGACCATTTTCGACGGATGTTCTCTCGGAACGCCTAATATTGCCAAATAGAACTCCTTATTTACATTTTGAGCTTCTGGAACAAATTCATCAAATGAGCATCCCCTTGATTTTTGAGCGGTTTGCTATCCCTCTAATACTTGTTTTCAACGATCTCTCGTCCGCCTTTGAAGGCTTTGTACCAATCATAGTCTAGTGTTTTTGATAAAACTGAATCACCGTCAGCGTTTTCCAACATTCGCAACGATTTCKCGCACGAAATTTTTGTTAGAAATACAAAATTTTAGACAATTTCTTAGTTCGATATTTTTATCCATTGCAAAAATCTCAACACACTACTGAGGTGTACCGACTTACGCAGCTGCCGTAAAAAAACTGGGAAATTATATTATAACTTTCGGGTGGTTTTTTACCACAAAGTATTCGTACGATTGGATTACACAATATGGTGTTCAGACCGTGTTGTGATTACTGGAAGACAAACAGTCGAGTTTGATTGTTTCAGTTGTCGAACCATTTTTATAAGGATGGTTACTGGTGATRTAATATGGTTGATGATTCGATGACGTCATGATTGAATTGCAAAGGGCCGGCGCAAGCGAAGGCCAAGCCAGAATTGATTGCCAAGAATAGTTTACTATATGCTTGGTGGAATTGGCAGATAATCCTCTACTATAAGCAGACGTGGTCTCTACTGTTCCATCAGAAAAACACCAGAAATTACCTTCAAATCTAAGTAGAGATCGGGATTATTTGCTCAATATAATGCTTTTAATTTCTATAACCTATTATCCTAACTTAAGGGTGACGCTGAACTACCTTTTCCACCTTCTTTGATTTRTTAAGATAGTTCGCAATTTAATCATATTTCTATTTGTATTTCTTATTTCAAAATATTTCGTAAATTATGTTTTAAATTGTTTTCTAATGTGTTTTTCAGTATTTTATACGAAAAAATTAATAAAATGAAATCACTTTTAATATTTTGCTGACATCATATTAAAGGTAAAATAATCGTAACTATAAAACTTAAAGAAAATTTAAAAACAAATTAACTATTTATGTATGCTAAATCCATATTTCACGAATTTTCTATTGCCTTTCTCTGAAGAAAACAAAAAACTAAAGCTTTAAATTGACACAAATTCACAGTGTCGTTGCATCAATATAAAAATACTACAAAAATAACCCAAAGGACTGAACAGAAAATGTGACCTAGAAAATAAACGAAAGTTCAATAGCAGATACCTTCATTGAGCACACAATCCGAGCGACATTACCGGCACTGTGGAAATCTCATCAAATTCCCATTGATTATTTACAACTTTCCAGAACTTTCATTCTTAAACAGCTCTGCAACATACGAGTTTGAACTCACCGATATGCACTCGTGCTAACTTACAGATCTGTGCTTCACGGTGGTTGACGCGCATTGTCTAATTGTAAAAATGGGACAAATTTCTAGCGAATGTGAAAATAAAACAAAACGCAATTTACTTTAATAACCGCAATGCCGCAATATGAAGTTGATGCTGGCTGTTGCTACAGTAGGGAGCAAAATTTTTATAATCGCAGAGCTTCTTTAATTTATTAATTTAAATKAGAAATTGCAGTTTTATGCGAATTTTCTTTACTAATACCTTAGTTTAAAAATTTTCGATTAATGTACATTTGGAAAAGRATAATAACAAATAAAAATAACACACTTTGATTTAATTCAATAACTTGGGTTAGGCTAAACCTAACAAAGGATTTCGCGGTCAACGTTCTTTTGTGAAAACAAACCTTCTATACATATGCATATGGATCAAGAGACCCTCGTGTATTCACGAAATATTTGGAGGCTACAATCGACTCCAGTCAACAAGTTCACCGAAGGCTGCACTTTCAAGGAGAAACGAAACGTTTTCACTAAGCTTTCCTCCAAACAACTTTGGAAAACTCAAGAAAAAACAAAGAAACTTCAAATTTAATGAGTAACTGGTGAATGACACGCTTGATATTTTGTTCCAAGAAATAAATCGAAGCGGGATTGTCCGCATAGACTTTATACTTCACATAAACCCCCAAGAAAGTCTAACGGTGTGATATCAAATGATCTTGTTGGCCAATCGACCGGCCCAAAAAGTGTAATTATCTGTTTACCGAAGTGTTCTCTCAATAAATCACGAGATCTGGAGATCACGAGCTTCACTTTCGGGCATCAAATAGTCGGCCCGATAACCATAACCATTGACAGTTACGTTCTCACAAAATAAAATGACAGCTTGACTTGACTTACGTGTAGATCACACGTCAAAAAATGCTATAGAAAAAAATACATTTACTTTGATCACCCGTTATTTCCAGAAAATGAGGACAATGAATTGAAAACATAGGGGAAATACTAATCGATGATTACTGTACACGTTCGTTAAAAAGTTCTACTTAAAGTAGTGATCGGGATGACAGGAACTGTAACAGTTTAGGCGAAACAAAACTAAAATTTTTAGAATCTTTGTGTGCAAAAAATTTCAGTGCGTGGAATTAATCAACGTTTGGCAAGCCATAAATACTAAATACTGGATCAGTATATGTCATATCGGAAGATGGAGATCTCCTCTCTTTTGATGGTGATATTTTTTATTTCATATAATTCGATTGGAGCTTTTAAAAAAGTTCGCTTTAATTGCAGTAATACTTATAAAAAGCAGCAGATGATGAACTTGAGGACAGTAAATTATTGCATGGACTAAATAAGGCACAAGAAAAGTTTCCTTACCATCAGAAAGTAACTCTATATASAAGAGTTAAGCTTTCAAAACTACATAAGAGCAATTGCTATTCGATTTTTGTAACCGGAATGCGAAAATTGTGCACACAACTGCACTTACTACCGTAAGGGATTGTAAACAAAAGAATCAAGCGCAGCTGAAAGACCGCAGCCAGCAGGCAAGCGAGTGGGCGGGCGGTCGTTCGCTTCAACAGACGCTGAGCGGAAGCATTTAATATCCTAATGCCCATTGAAAAGCGATCATTGCGCCAACTAAATAGCTCCAAAAGCGATAATCGTACGCGCAGAAACAACAACAATAAAAAACAATACAAACAACGCCAGAAAAACAGTGTCGCCCGCAGCGCATTATAGCGGTTAGTCGATCAAATGCGATCGCAACGGCGGATATGCAGTTCAAACGCGAGCATTGTGCAGACGGCACACACACAACCACACACACAGTAGACATACATACGCAAATATGCTTATGGTAAGACAATAGCAKGCGAAAGTGCAATTGCAATGCACAGCGAAAAATTATCAAATGGAAATTTCAGGAAATCAAATTGTGAGGGGAGAAAGTTGTGATATAATGTTTTTTTCTTGATTTACCAATTATATTTATACCCTGAACAAGGTATATTAAGGTTGGCAAAGATTTTTTAACACCCAGAAGCACACAGCGGAGATCCTATGCTGTATGAGAATTATCAGCGTGACAAGCTGAGTCGATTCAGTAATGTCCGTCTGTATATACACGGACTCAGCTTTAAAGATTTCGATATCAAATTTTTCATAAAACCTTTTCTCTCTAAAAAGCTGCTCATTTATCGGATCCGCCGATATCGGACCACTACAGCAAATAGCTGCATACAAACTGGCCGACAAAGATAAAGTCCTTTTATGAAAAACTTTTTTATTTGACAAGATACATATGTTGGCAAAATATAACATGGATTCTTCTGTAAGACTACGCCATAATCTCCAAATAAAATTTTCAGATCCGACTACTATTACATATATGTAGGTACCATACGAACTCACCGATCATAATAAAGTTCTTGTTTGAAAAACTTTTTCATTTGATTAGATATCTTCACGAAATTTAGCAARGATTATTCTCTAAGGCAAGGCTACAATTTCCGGATGAATTGTTCAGATCCGACCGCTATAGCATATAGCTGCCATACAAACTAACCAATTAAAATAAAGTCCTTCTATGGACAACTTTTTGATTTCACAAGATAACTTCGCGTAAATCGATATAAATAATTATCCAAAACAGCGCTATAATGTCCATAAAAATAATTCAGATCGAACCACTACAAAGAATGGCTGCCATACAAACTGGCCCATCAAACCAAGTTAAATACCTTTGTATTCTCTTTTATGCTATAAGCAATGCATCTGTGAAGGGTATTACAGCTGGGGTGCAAAATTTTCCAAATTTGCAGCTCATAATTTGAAGTAAAATAAATATTGCAAAATTTGTGGGTGAATAATTCGCGTTGTGATGCATGCCCCATATGATACCGTATGACTGTTTGACTGATGGCTTGACATGCGGACCATGTTGCAAACGCAATCCAACAAACAAACGTTTTGGACATTTGGCCATTTTGGCGTATTCATATTRCATATTCACACGAAATTGCCAAGCGAATGCAATGACCGGCTCGGTGCCGCCCCTCGCCCGTGGAACTCCCGCAAATTTGCAACTATTGCTACTCTTGTATTGTRGCGCTTTATGGACTGCTTTGCAGCAATTGGCATGCCCCTCCATTGTCCACACKCCCACTTGTTGAAGCGTGCTTGCAGTTTGTCCGTCCATTTGGCTGTTTGGTTTGACTGACAATGTGACAGTGGTTGCACACTGTCAGTGTCGTTCTGCTGCACACATACCTATACATACACATACAAAAAGCTATAAGTACACGTTGCCGACAAGAAATACAAATTGGGTCAAAGCAAATGACAAACAAACAACGACAACGCCAACAGCAACAACAACAACTGCAATAATATTAATAAAGCTCTGGAAAGCCAAATCAAAATAAATTCATAAAGTTTTAGCTATAAATAAGCAATATAAATCATTTTCGAAAAATAAGAACGCAAATCAATAACAACAAGCTACAGAGAGCATTTGACAAAAAAACAACAATAATATTTTTGTGTGTAATACAACACAAATAAATGCAAGTGCAAAGCAACATTTGTTTCATATTCAATAAAGCTTTACTTCACTTCAAWTCTATTAATTTTTAATAAGCGAAAATTTCACATTCACCGCTTGATTTCAAATCGCTTTTGTGTGCTACATATGTATGTACATATCTAGAAATAATTTCAAGTCGCCTTTTCCTACTTTAATGCATTTCTCCGTCGCATTCTGGCGCGTCATTTTCGAAAAGTACTGCCGCCGATTGTCATTGCGCTGCCACAGCACGTAGACAATATTCATTTCAAGAGCATTTCTAATTGGCTTACTTATTCTTAAGGCTTTGATTGTTGAGAGATCGCTTTCACATTGCCACACATTGAGTTTTCTCACACATATAATATCTTGCCCATTCGAGTATTTACTGAATGAAGAATGAGTTATAATAAAAAATAAATTAAAGAAAATCAAATTCAATAAAAGAATTATTAACACAAAAATTTTACCTATAAAAATATTGCACAAAAAATARTTAACGTTGAGTAGTCGAAAAAGTCTTTTCAACTTAATTTTTTTATGTTTATAATGAACTTTGATGAACCAAATATGTAMCATTTTGGTCGACCCCTTTTTGGCATTTTTCCGCTAGAGACAGTGTAAAACTTTTCTGGTTTTCTCAGCGAAAAACTGCGACAAGTAATTTTCATATTTGCCAATTTTTCCTTGAAGCCAACTTTACTTTATTAAGGGAGTTTTGCATTGACCGAAATAAATGGTAGTCCGATGGTGCAAGGTCAGGGCAATATGGTGGATGCATCAGAACTTCCCAGCCAAACTCTCACAGTTTTAGCCGAGTCAAAGATGTGTGTGGTCTAGCGTTGTCCTGATGGAASACGAAGCCTTTTCACTTCGCTTATAGCTTGCTTCAATCTCATYAGTTGTTGACAGTAAAATGTAGAATCAATCCTTCGACCAGGCTGGAGCAGCTCATGTTGGATGATTCCTTTCCAATCTCACCAAAATTTTTCAAGGCTCAGCATAACGTTTCGATGCGTCAATCATGGCTTTGCGGAATTTTATTGAGCTTCACTACGCTTGGATCATGATCTTTTTCCCATATTATTGTCGTATTTCATTCATTTTTTGTCTCCTGTCATTTTTCGCTTCAGAAATGCATCGATTTCATTTCGTTTCAGGACTTTTTCAGTGATATGTCGAGCTAGGTTCACCTTCACGTCGAAATTTCCAGAACCGAAGAAGCGAACTGATACGGCATCGTCTCTGTAAACTTCACAAATTCCCTTTTTTATACAAAAATTTCAAAACATAGCGAATTTCTTCATTGTTTTTACTCATTTTTGGAAAGCTGTAACTTTTTTTCAACTTTCCCGTATTAAATTTTTTTGGACTAAATTAAGTTTAAAATCTCCTCTTTCCAACACTATATGKTATGATCCAATGTGTTTGGTAGCAGTAGAGAATTTGGTGAATACGGTGGTTAATTGATTTTTGGCTTAAAATTCGGTCACAATCGTGGCTAGATGCGATGGTGCATTATCATCGTGCAAAATCCATATATTATTTTTCCACAATTCCGATCGTTTTTTGATGGATGTTCTCACGCAAAACGCCCAATCGTCTCTCCCTCTGATAAAAATTCATGATGCACCAAACCACGAATATCGAAAAAAACAAGAATCATCACCCTTACTCTTGAGCGGCTTCGGCGAGTTTTTTTTTTTGGTTTCGGTTAGTTTTTTCCCTCCATTCCGAAGATAGTTGACTTGTTTGCACGCAAACTCATAAGCCCATGTCTCATTGGTAGTTATAATGCTCTTCATGAATGTGTGACCGTCGGAGTTCATGCCCAAAGTGGCCAGCTTACGGTACTCTTTAAAAAAACAAATTAGCTTTATCGAAACGAGTCGAGCARTAACTCGTTTCATGCCCAAAATATCCACSAAACTCACTCAAACGGACTCGCGAGAGATGTCCAGCTCTCTTACCAYCTTTCTAACGYTTKCCTAACWACTTTTAAATACCATATCCTTCACTTTTTTAATATTTTCCTCAGTTGAAGCGGTCTTTGAAGACTTTRCAMCACTCGTGGACTTTTKTTTTTATAAAACTGAATCACCGTAAGTTTCTATACCTGGTTTGTGATAGAGCTGAGCATTCTCAGATAAAGTGGAAGCCTCTTTCATTATTGCTTGTGTGCAACTTTAATAGGCATATAAAAACTCGTGTACTTTTTCGTTGCCGAAATGTTCTGTGACCAGGAACACATATTATTGGCAAGTGGAGTTGACCTTGCAAAGAATTTAAACACCTATCTACTATGGAAATTATCMTTGTCGACGATAAGGTCAGCAATGCCGCCTGACTACTGTGTATATGGTTGCTTTCTCAATCCTCCCACAGTTATTCATTTAGATTTCACAGGTCTTTCCTATGCCTAGAACATCCGCTAAGAAGTTGCTAGCTAAGTTTGGTAGACCAAGAGAGAGAGATGGCAATATCCATGCCCTTACCCCGCAGTATATTTTCAACCCGAGAGAATAGATTGAGATGGTATTCTCCTCCTCTAATAACCGGATTAGCCATTCACGTCTGGAGGGTATCCTCATCTGGAAATGCCTATTGGAATTCAATCTTTGACCTTTTTTGTTTAAAAGTATAATTTTTATAAAAATTTCCATGTGATGTCCTACAACCAAGAGSACGAAAAACATTAAAATACCATAAATTACTCGTGGGGCTTAAAACCATATATGTAAGAGAATAAGGCGGTTGCTTTGGTCTGTTTAACTATGGCTTCCTATTGTTGGTAGCCTTAGTAGGATACAYCTGCTTTTCTACAAAAATTGTCCTTTTCAGGCCAGGTATCGAAACGTTTCTAGATTTTGTGATACCTTTGAACAATTTTTTGAAGAGAGAGACTCCAAATAATAACTCAAAACTCAAAATTGAGCCTGATAAAAAAGTAAAGACTTCTAAGTATTACATGGAGTCGCATGAGTACAAAAAAAAAATTATTATATTAAACCAGAGCTAAGTGTATTAATTGTATTAAATCCGGGAAAGTGATTTACATGATTTTATCGAAAGCACGACCTTGATATAATTGCTAGATTACAGTCGATCAAATATGACATGAAACATTTCAGTGCTCCATATTAAAATTATTTTGTAAATTATTAAAAATTTTGCTACGTTGCATGAAATATTGGCTRTTCAGAACCCCAATAATGTGAACAATCACTTTTGCACAAAAAAAAAAAAAATACTTTGACCATCAACATTAAAGTTCATAATACAGATTTAATCAACAGTACAAGCGCTAAATCAATCCGTTTGGATCTAATTTTCAATAACAACTCAAATTAACCATATTGAAAGCTTAAAAAAATAAAATAATTRAAAAATTTTRGCCAAAAGTKTTCAGTTTGCAACATTTAACAACTATTCGGCACAAGAAAAATATGAATAAAATTAAAAAAGTAAAYAAAGTCGCAGTAAAAAAATTGTATTTAAGTTTGGGGCAAGTACGCACGGAATGTACAAGAATCTCTTTGTGCCAACAACAGCAACAGCAGTCAGCCAGCTTGCAGCGCGCTTGAGAGCACAACAAAACGCTCGTTTAGCAAAGACCYAGCAACATTGGCCGCTGCTGTCAAATGTGCATGTCAGGCCGTTAACCAACTTTATGCCGGTTAACGCTCATGAACAGCTTTAATTGCTGCAGCAAGATCAAGACACGATTTGACGCAGCCGCTACTCCAACGCCGCCTTAGCGGKAGCAGCTACAACTACAACAATATAGTTTTCTAACAGCGAACGAGTCAAAATCAAAGTCASATTTGTTAATGTTGTTGTTGTGTWCCTTACTGCTGTTATTGCTGTTGTCATAGTTGCCGCTGGCCRACTCGTCGTGACTGCTGCCGCTGGAAAGCGCTGAAAAGGTATAAAAGGTTCGCTGCTCTCGCTGAGCGGTTCAATTCGACGCGAAACGTGTGCGCTTTTGGGTTGACGGCGACAGCACCCGAAACGGGAATATTTTTCAACCGCTCTAACAGTAATGCAATTATAATTTTGAAGGCGCTTTTTATCAAGTGAACTAATTGTTGCGACGCGGTTCAAGTTTAGACAAGTGAAGTGAAACATTCTGCAAATCACGTACAAGAACGCAGCGCACGAGCAAAGCGACAAATAAAAAATTAATTTATTGACAATTTCGCAACTTGCAGYGTGCGTTTTCTCATGCTTCTTGCACCACATCTAGATGCACGTGTTCTGTAAAAATATAAGAAATTTGCATACTCGACTCCTTGAGCGCTGGTGTGGCGTTTAATTATTCATAAACTCACATATTTTGGAAACGTGACAGGCGGGCTTGAGGACAGCACAGCGCATGCGCAAYGAACATCCTTTGAAAGCGAACGAACGTGTGTGTGTGGAAAGACCTTACCGAAAATCGTGTTGAAATTAAAAATATATTTTTAAATTCATAAAACGTTAAGTGGCACAGGGAACTTAAACAAGTRACACGTAAAGTTATAAACTGCACAAATTAAATAAGTAAACAAATAATTTACAAAAAATAAGAAAAGTTAGAAGTGAGTGACAGCTGAAGTACGCAGAAGTTGTCGAAATCGAAAGCAACAACAGCTCACTGCACTGAAGCAATCGGAGTGCTGCAATATGGATGCGAAGGTGAGTGTTATTGAAAAGTTTTGGGTGTTTGGAGAGTTGTGCTTGTTTGAGAAATATTTATATTTATTATATACACATATTTATGAATACCCTGGGCAGTGTATATTATGACTGCGACGGAATTTGTAATACGCAAAAGGAAACATCGAAGATTCTATAAAGTACATACATATATACAAAAGATCTGCGTGACGAGCTGAGTTAATTTAGCCATGMMCATCTCTCTGCCTTATATAAACAGAACGACCCAAAGCAAGCTCTTGTATGGAAGCTTCTTTATTTGYGAAAGGTATTATAGCTTCGGTGCAGCCGAAAATCAATGAAAATGGCTAAGGATTTTATATGGACTGAAAAACCTTTAGCTTAACAATAAAATTATGTTTTTTGAATGGACATAATCTCCATCTAGAGTAATGCATTTGTTGTAATAATCCTTTCACAGTCTGATAACGCTTCGATGGCGTGAAGCTTCAAGCAATTCAATGTAGGAATTTGCTTCCATCTTTATGYCCTCATTTCTTTTTCGAGTCAGTTACTTTTCGTGTCTAATTCGTGGCGTTACTTCCTTTTATGGGCTTCCTGAAAGTGGTGCCTAATTTGTGCTCGCACGCTTATAGAAAAATAGTATTTTATCATTGAATATGCTGGAGCAGATTGTAAATAATTTGTTTTTCTACCCATCGGGTTAAAATGTTTTATCAAAACACAATATTCACTTTATTCCAATATAAACCAAAACAACTAAAGTGGTGCTACTTTRAGAACATTAACTTGAGAACCATTGAAAAAAGCTGCTATATTCTATGTAATTATGATTTAGGACAAGGATCCAGATGTTTTCTTTGTGTTGAGATTTCTAGCATAATTTTATATATACCATACCATACTTAACATTAATGAATTTTAAAACACGCCACTTAGGGACTATTTCCAAAAATTGAAATCTTCTAAAAGTTGGCTCGAAAAATTTGATAAAAAAAATGGCATTAGAGAGAGCTGCGTGACTACATTGTTATTTAGATAAGCTTTATTGTAAAACTTAACAAACTGATGTTTCAGAGATTAGTTCATTATTTTTTTTTTTCATTTGGAATTACTATTAGGATTTGAAACTATACTTTTTAACTACAAAATGGATTTTTCACTTTCTTTTTTTTTTCTTTCTTTAAAGAATTATTGGTTGAAATTGTTGTTTTAATCGGTTATATCCACTTGTGATTTTCAAAAAAGCGATTGTTGTTTTTGCACATATTTACACATATTTGTTTACATATATGTGTTAAAACTGTTCAAAAAAAACTGATCTTGATCCGGCAGACAGTTTCAGAGATATGAGCGTATTTGCAAGAATTTTGTAGCGTAATTGGCTCCCAAAACTTCAAAAACTTTTTCTCAAAACACTGCTTTCAGAGTCAGTGAGGCAGATTCCTCYGAGGCGGTTGGACCAATCAACTTGAAATCTTTACACAAACTTCTTTAATATATTTGCCAGGTATTGATCGAAATAATAAGATTTGAACAATATACTTAAAGCCGTTCTTAATTGTATTTTTCCCACAACAAAACTCCTTTTTTGGGAAGCTGTCATTTTGTCAAAATCAAAGTTTCGACTAATACTTTGATCACATTTATCATGAGAGAAAAGTCTTTCTCTCCGCCGGGCAACTTTTTTYGAAGGTCTTCCTAAAAATCGGACAAGAGACCAACGGGATCCGAAATTTCTCAAAATGGATTGCCAATTATTAGAATACTTTTAATGCTGTTAATATTAGGTTGTTAAATATCTCCCTTCCGATTTTTGCTCTTTATTCAAATATGCGCCATTTCGTTCAATAATATGTTTCCATCAAGACGGCAACTTCATAACACCCCCTCGTAGAAGAGCCCCTCCTTATTTGCGAAGAACTCGGACAGTCACTTTTCACAAGCCTCTTTTGAGTTCAACTTTACACCAACAAAGGTGTTCGCCATGGACAGGAACAGGTGGTAATCACTTGGCCCTATATCCGGGCTATATGGTGGAWGCGATAAAACCTCCCATCCGAGCTTCCGTAGCTTCTGWCGAGTCATCAACGAAGTGTGTGATCTGGYGTTGTCTTGGTRGTAYACTACATCCTTCCTKTKGGGCAATTCTGGACACTTCTGGTCGATCGCCTRTTTCAAACGGTTCAGTTGTGCGCAGTAGATGGTAGAATTAAGCATCTGACCATATGGGAGTAGYTCATAGTGGATGATTCCCTTCCAATCCCACCAAACACACAGCAAACCCTTCCTGGCCGTCAATCCCGGCTTGGACACTGTTTGAGACGATTCACCGGCCTTCGACCACGACCGTCCTCGCTCGATATTGTCGTATGTGATCCATTTTTAGTCGCTAGTCACCATCCGCTTCAAAAATGTGTCAAGTTCGTTCCGTTTCAGCAACACATCGCAGGCGTTGATTCGGTCCAGAAAGTTTTTTTTGCGTCAAATCATGCGGCACCCAAACATCAAGCTTTTCTGTGTATCCTGCCTTCTGCAGATGATTTAATATGGTTCGGTGACTAACTTCCATCTTCTGGGCGATGTCACGAAATGCCACATGCCGGTGTAACTCGATGTTTCCATGATTTGATCGGTATTCGTCGTCATAGGTCTTCCGCCGGCTGGCTTCTCYATGGTGTCTTACGGAAAGTTTCTCTAGCGGATTTGCCKTTAACRAACTTTAAAATAGCACGAATTTCGGCGTTAGTGAATTCCRTGTTTACAYGTCTAKAACTGTTGAACGCAWTATCCAAACTAATCTTRCWAAGCGACGTTTTGTTGGTTATGTCAAGACCTCTCAAAGATKTATAGTATTGCCAAATACGAGCTTTGTAGCACTTCATACATAGCCGCGAAATTCAAAAGGCAAAAMGGCGGAAGGKARACCTTYGACAAAMAATTACTTACATATTCGGAACAATGTTGATTGTCTTCTCYTCTACTCTATTTTAATTTAATAAATTTCTATATTTACTCCAGTTATCCCAAACTTTTTGTTTTTAGTAGTGTTTCGACAAATTTTGAATAAATAGTTTATGTACTGTGACTTATAATTTTTGAAAGCATTCCCCCATCTAGAGGGTAGAGAAGCTTTTCAAAGATATTTATTAAAATTTTGATAAGAATATCAAAGTCAGTTGTTGTTAAGCCTCTTTTTTATAAACAAAATATTTAAGGCGACCTCAAACCCCTGGAGGTCAAATCTGAAAATTATCCTTTAATTCGATATGGTGCATAGCGGTTTAATTTTCCAATATCTTTTCAGTTACGCTTGTAKAGAAGTTGGAGATGAATCTCACTATAAAACTTTCATTGAAAACATATGTATATCCGAATATTCAAAAGAAATAAATTCAATAAAAAATAAAAAAGTACTTAGTCATTTGAACGATTGCAACACTTTGATTCATATATGGTCGATAAGCCAAAAAAAAACCAACAGCTAAAAACAATAAACTGTGCACAAAACCAATAACAAAAGCATCTAAGAGCATATCGTTTCATCTGTAATTGCTGCCGCTCCTTTGACTTTTTGTTACACTTTCACTTTTCTAACATTTCTGTCAGTCAGTCAGTCACTCAAGCAGCCCGTTAGTCAATTAGTGGGGCAGACAGCTTGTCTGCTCACCACTCAAGTCAGCTCACTTAGCGCCCACTCGATATATGTATGTATGTATGTAGCTGAGGTCAAGTACATGCAAATACCGCATATGGCAGGTAGGCGCGCATGCACAGACCAAAGTAATAAAAATCGATACATTGCTTAAGCGCTTATTGCTAGAGAAAATGTCGGATAAGTGGGAATGCGCTAGAGTATGCTGCAACGGAAGGTTTGTATGAGAGCTTATAAGCATTGTATATACATACATACACATGTGCATAAGTGGAGCATTTGTATTTATTAATACTTTGGGTAGGAGTGTGTCAAATTGTTTGTTGTTTTCTTCTTTGATTTCATGCTTCACACTTTTCCATTTCGTTTATTCGCTGGCAAGAGGTTAAACGCGTAAGGAAAGTTAAAACGAATTCACAAAATGGACCGCCACAGACATTTATGATGGGGAAGAAATTTTTTTTTTTTTTTTTGCAAAAGCAGAGTTATGAACCAACAGAGTGTTTCCTTATTTGAGCATTGTAGCATGAACCAAAAAAGGTCAAAAATTAGTAATATGGGCGGATGTATGGTTCTTTGAGCCAAATTTGTATTCTTAAAGTTATGTATCCCTTCAAAAAAGTCGAATATATTAATTCCATGACTATATGGATGGTTATGAAGCTTTTGCTCATTAGTCTTTCTTATAATCTATTCACCGTAGCTGGTGTGATTAGTATTGGCAATCCATATCCTTAAATTATCTAAAATCCAAAGTTCTCTACATCTACAAGTATGAGAATCGAAGCAATACAAATAAAGACTTTTCCAAGTTTCATAGTTTTGAGGATATCATTCTGCAATTTTTTATTCGTCCTTTAATCTCCAAGTTGCAGCTTAATCAGTCGGAAACGCCAGTATCTTACCAACATAGTATTTAGTTTCCATACAAACTGAGCGATGAAATATAAGTTCTTGTATGACCTTTATTTTTTATTTGACAAGATATCTTAACTAAATTTGTTCAACGCAACGCTATCAAATCCAAAGAAACTATTCAGATCGGATCACCAAAGCGTATAGTTGCCATTTGATGTTCTTTATATCAAACAACGTGCCTAKAAAGATTTAGCGGAAGATTTCTCTTTTTTTCAATCCGTTGACGGGATACCTTTTCAGACTTAGCTATGCATATAATGCTAAGCTCTGCACCTGTGAAGGGTATCATAGCCTTAGTGCAGCCGAAGCTAACTTTTTTCTTGTCCTATTTTAATTTTTTCTCAACTTCAGCCAATAAATGCAAAATAACTTAACCGATTCTTTGAACACAGAAGACTTAAGCAGCAAACTTGTTTCAATGCAAATGGTCTTTCGCGCAACTTGAGCGTTAGCAAAACATTACTTTTGTATACTAATTAAATTCTAATCTTAGTATTACATTGTAATAATTCATAAGTTACCTATATTTGCTAAAAAAAAATAACGGTAACCACAAACCAGCTTCTTATCAGTGACAACATACTCACAGACTTACCAATCAATAACTGCATAATAACTAAAACAGTGTGAATTTGCTTTGAAACTCAATCGTTTTATATAACAAAATWTCAAAGTCCATTAGAGAACAAAGAACGAAGCATTGGCCTTGAGCTTCAGGACGCCTGGGGTTAAGCGCTAAGCTGAATAAGAAACAAAATACTCAAAACTTTGCGGGCAGATACATGGTAAAACACATATTATACAATATTATACACAAATAAGCTAAAATATACCGGAATATTTTCAAATCGATTCGGAGCAAACGTTCACAGACACCGCAAGCCCCAAGCCCCAAGCCCCAAGCCGCATGCCACGCCACAATGTCACACATGGGAGGGTTTGAGAAACAAATTTGCATATGCTACATGCAATCTAAATTGTGGTGGTAAAAGACAAGAGTGACTTGCAAGTTCCGTTAACATACTCGTACATAAATACATTGCTTGTACATATAAGTATATAAACATAATTATRTATRTATATATACTATATGTRTCTATAGCTTATACAGAGAATGTTAATGTAATGTTGACAAGCGTGCCAAAGCAATAAGATTTATAACAATATTATTATTTCGCAACAACAAATAACAGTAATTAAAAAAAAAATGTTCGGAAAAATCAAAATCACGGTCTGCGATAATTTTAGCTGGAATTTCGGTAGTCAAGTGGCAAATCTATTTTTATAGCGTTTAACTTACTTTTTCTATTGTTTTACATTGAAATCCGATCGATTTGGCTGTTGAATTGATATTTTTGCTTTAACAACAACATGCATTAGCGACGTTCACACCCGCCGGTTTCCTCATTTCAATGCGGAAGTTGCTAGAAAATACATTCATTTTTAGGGAGCAACAACAAGAGTGCGAGCTAATATCATAATTGACAATTAGTTTYCAAGAAGTAAGAAAGGCATTTGAAATACAATACGATAGTTTAATTCGCTTTGTATTTGCTTTAATTGTGATAATGATAATTGAATTTGTCTATAGAATTTTATCGCGCCCAATATGTGTACATATGTATGTAGTTCACTTTTGAGTTGTGCATATTTGAATACCAAGCAAAGCCAATCGCAAAACAAGACCCACCATCGCCTCTTAACTATTGGAGTACGTATATAATGGTGGTAGGTATTTTAATATCATTTATTGTGCTGATATGAAATTTCAAGCGTGAAGTCCTATTATCATGAAACTACAACAGCGCCAACTCTGTGCAATAAGTGGCTGGAAGTTTACGAACAAAAAACACAACTGTGATATTTTTCGTTAGATAGTTCTACTGCTACCGAGTTAGCTCTCATATAGTCCGTTAAGTACATATCTTCTCTAACCCCGTCTGAAAAATAAGTTTACTGGAGGTCTGCAAATATGCTCTTGTTGTTATTGACGGAAAAACGCTTTTCTTCGCCAAATGTAGATCACACCTTTTGAATCACAGAAAACGGTTGTTATCATCTTTTCACCAGATAAGACAGTTTTCGCCTTTTTCGAAGCATATTCGTCAAGTAAAGTCCACCATTGTGACTTGGCCTTTGTAATACACCAGTTTAGTAGACGGTCGCGAAACAATCCAAAAGTGGTTCTATGGTTTCACATCACGAACAGACATCTGTTTTGCCCCCATTTTATACAGGATGATCCACGAGGTCTTTTACGTTCAATCCATCCATCATGCACCATCAAATAGAGAAAAGATATCATATAAAGCTTGCATGCTCTTTGATTCTACTGTGCGATATTCCTTCCAAAATAAAGGCATCGAATCATCATCCGTGATTGTTCCTTTTCCATTATTCTAAAATCGGCGAACACGTCTGTATCCTTCTTGTGCCAGTAACCTTTTAGCAACTTGATAACCCCAAGGCTAAGTACTTATAGTATGCCATTATTTCAAACTAGTTTTGCAGACTTAACTTGATCTTCATACATTCCCGACTCCCTCTCGAGCGACTTCTTCAATCTACTGCCGGAGAAAATAACTTAAACTACAGCGMTGAATCGAGAAGGTACAATCTTTTATATCTATGTCATTCTACTTTCTCCRCTTTGGACCTGATAGTGAACGGAGGCAAGACGAAATATCTGCTTTCATCACAGAAACAGCCGCATTCGTGACAATCATAACTTCGAAGTCGCAGATAATTTCGTCTACCTTGCTGGTTCATTAACGCCAGCAACAACGTCAGCCTTGAAATACAACGCAGAATAATTATTGAAACAGGTCCTACTTCGGACTGAATAGGTTGCTTGCTTCAATCTCATCAGTTGTTAACAGTAAAATGTAGAATCAATCTTTCGATCAGGCTGGATGATTCCTTTCAAACCCTACCAAACACTCAACATAATCTTTCGAGGCTCCAATGCGACCATTTGTTGAGCTTCAACACGCTTTGACCATGATCTTTTTCGCACATTATTGTGAATGTTAAGTTTCTTAGCGATGTCATGGCTGCTGGTCCTGGTCAATTCTTTCCTGAATTTCACCGACTCTTTCAATGATAGATCGACCAGAGCGAGGTGGATCTTTCACATCGAACTGATACAGCAGCGTCTCCATAGACTTCGCAAATTTCATTTTTACCTTGCGTGTCATTCTTCGCTTTTTTATACAAAAATTTCAAAATAAAGCGAATTATCTTTCTTAGCTTTTTAATTAAAGGTAGGCAACCGGAAAATAAAATAAATTAATCGGTACTTTTGGGTGTTACAACAAATAGCAACTGTTTTTTTTTTTTCTTTTTTTGGTTAGCACTTGGTACAAACCATATTCCGGTCTTTTTATAAATAAGAAAAAAATATCGCCTTTCTGCTTAATTTTTGAAAAGTCGTATTTGAATAAGCTATTTTTGGTTGAAAACGTTTGTTGAATGGAAAAGCGTGCAGTTAAATCACGACAAACAATCAAAACGGCGCTACCTGAGTGGCAAATCGCAGAGGCAAAGGTTTGTCGTCATGACGAAAACAAAAAACAAATAAGAGCAAAAGCCATCAAGATGACAATGAAATAGTTGATCAATGAAATTGATCGATTATTTGTGATACAAAGAAAAGTGACATTCAACCTGCAGAAATGGCTTCAAGCAATGCTTGATAAAAACTTTGTGATACAAATAATAATTTTAGAAGCAATTTAATAATGTCAAATATAATACAGACTATCTGGCAAAAGTATAARCACAATATTCTTAAATGAGAAATTAGCAACTGGAATATTCGAATACGATTTGTGACACATCATTAATCAAAACGAAAAAGTAACCCGGCAGCTGACAGCTAATCAAGAGAAAATATCGAATCAGCAGCTAAATAGCCATATGAAGGCATACACGGATTTTCACACACAGCTGTACACACTTTATATTCCTCTGGGCTTAAACGGCCCGAATGGACTCCTACACATTACGATTCCAAGCCACTTTTGTGCTTTTTTTTTTAAGCGAAATAAGAGCAATAATACTTCTTGGCTTTTATAAATAAAAGTATGAATAGAAAAATGGAAAATCCCACATATGCACTTCACAAATTTCATTGTATCATACAGCTAATATATACAAACAAAGCAAGAGCATGACTTCMACTTCCGTTTCTCGTAAAAAGCTTTGCAAGACATGATTAAAGCATGCAACAGCGTCGAGGCAAATTCGAATACTTTTACTTGGCGATACTGCTCTTCTAAATGAAAAAAAAAGAAAAAATTCACTCACATATCTATGTAATGAAAATAGTGCATAAATATATGTGGAAATTATCTGCAATGCAGTGAATTTGTGGTTGACAGCTTTGTTTTGCTAAGSCGCAATTAAGAAAGCCCATTGTCAAATGTCATATGAGCTGACTTAGCTATGAAAAGCTAGTCAACTAAGAAACTAGTAGTAAAATTAAAGCAGTATATATACTTACTTAGAACACGCTAGTGACTCAGCCGATTTGCTACTTTTACCATTTTACAGCCAGCTGCCCTAGTTACCCACTAAAGGCGACCTTTCCGCTTTAAAGCAATTAGATGCCTCATAATTTCCCCAGAAGAGGCATATTATATTTTAATTGTTTTGTATACAGCCAACTTTTGCGTCATTTTCTGTTATTTATTTCAAATGTTTATGTTTGCTCTTACACAATTATGCACAGCTATGAACTGAGTTCCCCATAACCTCAATTTTGATTTGGTTCTRCCCGACATAAACTTGCAATAAATGGTGGAAATTTTTCAGTTTATGTCTAGACTCTTTATAGGTAGTATATTACTTTGCATTGTGTGACGTCATTAATTTTTATTTATATTTTTCAAAGAGGTTGTAGGTTTATTCTAAATCTTCTGTCAGTAGGTTCTGCAGTTTTGAATGGTACGCCTGATCTTTATTATCGCCTTTTGACACCTACCAGCTTGCCAACGCTTAATTTTCCATACAATTGATATAGGCCGCGGCTCGGATGACCTTCAGTATCTTTAGCGAATGACTTTCAATGACTTCAATAGACTCATGGCACTATCCCCAAAGCGGATTTGCCAAAACCGGTACCTGGGCGATGACCCTCGCTTCACGTTTGGTTAAAAAGTCAGTTACAATCATGCAGGAATATGACAGCCCCATTGTCTGCCTACAAATCCGGTAGCTTAGGATGAATTGTCTCACATAGACGCCTCTCTCGCTAATTGCTTTTGTCTATCATAGACACGTTTTACACCAAAAAAAACACGGTGATATTACGTCAGGATATTACTCAGTGTAAGGACTAAAACCGCTCGACCTTCCCAAGCGACATCGCTTCGCTCTTGGGCTTTTTAAAATTTTCAAGAAGATCTAACGAACCAAATTTTATTCAGCATGAGGCTCATTTTTGCCTCAATGGGTATGTAAACAAGCGAAATTCATCCAGAAAAACAAGGGTTTAGTGCAGTTTGTGGGACGGTGAAATCATCGATCCATATCTTTTCAAAAATGATATCGGCAAGAACGTAACCGTCAAAGGTGATCGTTATTGCGCTATGAAAGCCGACAATTTGAAGCCTTAAAATTGAAATTTGTGATCTCGGTGACATTTGGTTTCAGCAAGGCGGTGAAACTTCCCTCACATCGCATCAATCAATGGATTTGTTAAGAGAACACTTCGGTGAGCAGATAATTTCACGTTTTTTGCCGGTCGATTGGTCACCAAGATCATGTGATATTACACCGTTAGACTTTTTTCTAAGGGGATATGTAAAGTCTAAAGTCTATGCGGACAATCCCAAATCGATTTCGGTCTTGGAGAAAAACATCACGCGTGCTATACGCCAGTTACGAGTACCAGTCGAAATGCTCGAAGGAGTCATCGAAAATCGGACTTAACTTAATTTACGCTGTTCAGTGTATGAATATCTAAATGCCGGGGTACATTAAACTCTTTCCATTAGAATTTCCCAAATCGGAATTCATCATAAGTAATTATGCATGTGGAAAGCATATCTCTAAGCTAAATACACTTGAAATGTGTTTTTTTTTTTTTTTTTGCTACCATTACTTTATTTAATCACGCTTTAAGTAAGTAGATCACATTATAACAGTCTATTAGAAGAGTGTCAATTATGTTTATCTATAAATATACTTTTGTACATTATCTTATGATATGTATTTGAGTTTTAATTACAATTACTCGCACTAAACAAGCACATAAATAATGCGGARAGGTAAACAAAACGTAATTTACACGAAGAAAGACTTATGAACGAAGAGAGGCGTATCAGACGTGTAGCATAAATTACGGTATTATAATGTTAAGTCGCTAACTAAAGGCAACCGAGCTGTCATTAYTGTCATTATATGAAATAAAATGTTGGCAGTTTCGACATAAAAAAGATTTGTTTTGCATTCGCATATATTGAAACGCATAATTACCGAGGGAGTAGAAAATTGAACGGACACTGAGAGAAAATTTTAGTGCTTTGTTCGATTAGATTAGTCAATTGAGTCTCTATACCGTGTCTCAGTTAGTTCTGTTGTCATACAAGTTACACATTTGAAAGAGAAATATGCAAATAGCTTTATGCAATTGACTACRAACAAACAGTCCCAAGATCGATCATGATTCACTGCCTGAAAGCTTCCATTCGCTGAGTTTTCATACTCATTTTAAATGAGTTGATTTTCTAATGAAGTAAAAATTCCGTTTCGGATCAAATAACTCTAACGCTGTTATTGTATATGACAAGCGATTGTCTCGGATTTTCAGTGTATAACAAGTCGGTCGAATATGAGTTCAATATGCATTTTGCCGTAGTACAACAGATCTTTCAAGAGGAAATCCTCCAACTGGTCTTTCCAATAGGGTGGACATCKTAGTCTTCCTCTGTTTCCTCCGGCGGGTAAGCGTCGAATTGTCTTAGAGCYGGAGTCTTTTCGTATAACAACATGACCTAGCCTGTCTTTTAATTCGCTGAACTATGTCAATATCGTCGTATATCTCGTACAGCTCATCATTCCATCGATTACAGTACTCGCAGTTGCCAATGCGCAAAAGACCATACATCTTTCGCAGAACCTTTCTAATAATAATAATAATGAGTGGCTTTTATAATTTGGTCTTTCTTTTCTCAGTCCGAAGTGGCACCTGTTGGCAAGAGTTATTCTGCGTTGGATTTCGAGGTTGAAGTTGTGGTTGGTGTTAACGCTGACGATATTATCTACGACTGCGACGCCTCTTTGTTTGATGACAGGAAATATTTCGTTTTTCCCTCATTCACTCTAGACCGATTGTTGATTCCAATGATATCAATATCATTGCCGTAGCCCAGTAGCTATAAACTGTTATCGAAGGCTGTACTTCCTCTATTTCGCTCTGCAGCTCGTGTTATTTTCTCCAGCAATAGATTGAAGAAGTCACACGATAGGAAGTCTACTTGTCCGAAATCTCGCTTGGTATCGAACAACTCGGAGAGGTCTTCCCGATCCTGACAAAGCTTTTGGTGTTGCTCAGTTTCTCACCAGTATTAGCTTTGCGGGAATACCAGGTTCAGTCATAGCGTGAATTCCTTTTCGTGCTGTGGAAGACGGTTTTCAAATCGACGAAGAGGTGATGTGTATTGATCTTCCTTTTATAGGTATTTTTCAAGATTTGATAGTGAATATCTGGTCGATTGTAGATTTTCCAGCTCTAAAGCTACACCGACAAGCTCCCATAAATTGTTTGCCGGTGGGCTTCAGTCTTTCACACAGTACGCTCGTTAGAACCTTATAAGCGAGGATACTAGAATATTATTACAAGCGCAAAACGAGCATGGTTCGACCAAATAGCCTCCAACAAGCTTCTGAGCTGGACCGACTTCTTTAGTAAAATCTATATCTTYCGATAGCTGATACACGCTTACAGTATTGGTAACTTCGGAACTGATTACCTGAAGAATGAACTTTTTTAGGTTTCCATATTGTAAAGATGGCGACCGTAAGCAGAGGATTTCATTAGCAAATCTAAGACCAAAATGTTGACTAGCAATTAATCAAGATCGAAGCGTGAACCTACAATCACTTAGAGATAGTCGCGTACACAAAACAAGGTTTCAAAAGCGTAGCGTTCATATTGCACCGCGCAGCCRCTATTGTCAGCAGTATCAGCTTTTGTTGTCCATTTTATTGAACTTGGGTGTTGCTCTAGATTTGATTTATTACCAAAGCGAGCAACCCCTCTTTGTAGTCGCACAACATGAAGCAAGCGCATTTCAATGGCGAAGCCAAGTGCAAACCGGTTAGATAAAGCTCATTTGCATATCTGCAACTGTCAAGAGCCTGTATACTTTATCCGCGGCTGACTCACTGAAAGCGTCTACATAATTGCTTACTATTCACCAATAGAAGTCTATTAACTCAAGAAAAAAACGCATACCTGGGTACAAATTGTTTTCGTAGCTTAGAATATCTATAAATCATAAAATTCAGAAAAGAACTAATAAATTTWTTTGAAACTTTACATGTGTCTTGCAGATACTAATCGCGCTAGTAATAGCCAGCAACTGTTACTCCAGCTGTGGCGCAGCTTTGCGGCGCACGCCAAAAGTCTACAATGCACTCATTACAACCGACGATAATCTGACTTCGAGCCGCGCCTATCCCGTTATACAGCCGACAATACACGAGAGCGGCGTGGCACACTATCCCTTCGGGCCATATAATCCGTATGGTTACTAYTCGCCACCGGTGGTGCGTTTTGGACAACCTATCGTGCCGGGTTTACCACCAAGTCCACAGGTATGTTCCACATTCTTTTTAATTTTTCATCAAAATGTGTACTATAAGTCCGTATATTCGTAGTATCCATACCCAATACCACAACAMCGCATCCCACCGCAGTTCATGGGTCAGCTGCCACCGAACAGTGGACCACARCTGTTGCCCACACCCAGTGCAGCTGCGCAACAACCGCCGCCGCAAGAYGGTTCGCCAGTAGAAGATGCAGCGTCCACAGCAACACCACCAACCGAAGAGCAACAACCCGTGCAGCCACCAACTCAGCCACCGCCACCGAAAARTCCCGCTTTTATGCCGCCATTCGAACCGAATCCACCCAAGCAGATGCCCAACGAGAAATTGCCGATACCTTTGAACGAATATGGTCTACCACCATCGCTTATACCGCTGCAGCAATACCCAAATCGTAATCCCCAGARTTCGGTAGCTCTTCCGCCATATGCTTTCAACCAGTATCCGGTCATCTATGATCCCATTACGGGTTATCGWGAACAATAYCTACCGCCATATCAATATTTCCCCAGTCAACATCAGCATTTTGCGCTGGCTGGTGTGCCTAAGCCACTATTTCCACAASCACCAACAGCTGCAGCCATTGGACCCGCAGTCACCCCGCCACCACCTCCACCACCACAGYATCCAACATCAGCTCAACCMGAGGAAGCAGCGGCGAGTGAACCAGAACCGCAACCGGCCGATCCACCACAGACGCCRCCACCGACTGTCGACTTCGACAGCATAAAGAATGCGTCGAAGAGCAAGAACAGTGCTGTGCCGGACGTGCCGCCGCCACCAATACCATCAGGCAGCAAGCCGCAGAAATCCTAACATGGAATGTGAAGAAATGATTCGGCTTTACTTGGCTTAAAGTTCACTAATCGCATTTTAAACAATTAGGAAAATTCTTATAAGTTATTATTGGTAAACAAATACTCGAATTAATTTAATTTATTGTTAACGAAATTTTTAGTAAAAAAATTTTGTATTTTTGCATTTAACTCTTATTGTCGTACATCAATATTATGTTGGATATATTGTAGTCATTAAAACATTAATTTGTCATAAATATTTTCAGCGTTTTTTTGTACGACCTCAGTATCGGTCGTTTCTTTCGAGTGATCATACTCATAAGGTCTGAGAACAAGAATACCTCACTGGGGGTCAAATCGAGAGAAAACGATTCATGCGAAAGCAATTTGATGCAATTTTCGCGATATCACCAAAACTTTTTTTTAATAATTCAGGTTGTCAGCTATCTCGGACACCCTAATTTTGGGGTCGTCCAAAATCATTTGACCAATTTTTTGATGTTTTCGTCCGATGTAGTATCTTTAGACGTCAACGGGATTCGGCGTCTTCGGCGCTCTGAGCCCGGATAACATCCAACAAGCCATTTCTGGTATCCGCCTTAAGTTTTTACCAAAAGTTCCTTTTCCTTCATTTTTTGTCAAGATTTACGAACAAATTGTCGCACAGCCGACAATTACACATGTGTATTTTGAAGGTCAGGTCGAATCTACATTCGTACATATATGGATTCAATTAAAGTATCGCTCGACGACTTATATGCTTATGTACCATGTAGACTTAAAGAGGTTAGGGAAGATAGTTGATCCCTCAGCAAGGCAGGGCCTCGACTAAGACTTTTATGTACATACGAAAAACTCCTGTGATTAAATATCCGCTATCTATYGGCAAAAAAGTGGCTTAACCTATCACAAATCTTCTTGGGTATTTTATCTCTATTTCAKCTATTTCACCTGGATACCTAGAAGTATGACATCTGTCTTTTTGCTTTGATCTGGCAAAAGGGGGACATTCTCAAAGAAAATGTTGAGATGATTCCATCTCATCATCTTCCAAACGGTTTATCCTAGGCCAGAAGGACCTTGGCCTGCACAGCTACTGGTAATTAACCAACACTTGTTGAGCTGATCTGAGGCTCAACTATCCAGTAGTGTAACACAACAAGCGAACGGATGTCTTACCCGTTCTCATTCCGCAGTACCTATCCCAGCAAGGTCATCAGCYTTACAGTTTTCTGCAATATCATTGTGACCAGGGACCCAAACGAGTCTAATCATAAAATAAGTCGAGTCTAGAGATAAGGAGTCTATACATCCTTTTACTAGTCTTTAGCGTACAGTCTGCGCACCCAAGGCTAATGACGCTGTCGTGCTATCGGAGTGGATTGTCTCTGAAAGAGGGAGCGCTTTGAAGCGGTATATCTACTACTACTATCTTTATGGCAGCCCTGTCCGCTTGGAAGACGCTGCAGTGGTCAGAAAGCCTAAGGCTGGTACAGATGGAAARTTCCCGACAGTGTACTCCTCCATCAACCCTCTCTTCAAGCTTTAACCATATAGTAGTTAATATTCAAGCAATAAAGCGAAGTAAATCCAGGTTCATCAAGTCTTTTCAAAACTTTGACGCATCATCGAAGATATGTATACATGCATATGYACTAGTTATATTTATTCACAGAACAATAAAGTACAGAACTTATAAATTTTATGAGATGAAAAGCAAGCAGATCGCTCCGACGCCATCAAAGCCTAGAACTAACCTAATAGATAGGAGAAATACGCTAAAACTAACCAAAACGAAGTGGATATTTATGTCATTGTATCGTCAGAAGAATTCCCACTTTGAAGAATGTCGCCGAGTTGACAATTCTTGTCTAATAAAAACCGAATCCGCACCGTCTAGTTACATACCAGTTAGTTAGAACCGACTTAAAGCCAAAGCTTTTAAATTTAGCGTCCATATATTATTGAATGTGTATATATTTTTGCTTAATATACAATAAAAATTTCCTACTTTGAATCAAGGCGGGGGTCACTAACCTTTCGAATCCCTAAAGACCGCATTATCAGACAACACAGAAGAACATACAATAAAACACACACATGACTGTGTCTGTATATCCAAAATAATCTTCACACTTTCGCTTTTTTAACGAGATAATGGACTTGCAATTTCAAGAGCGAATAAATCGAAACCAGATGGCTTTCCAGAAGCAGATCAAAGCAGAAATGTCGGGATGTTTAATAATAAATCCGTATAAAAGTAGAACCAACGCGTCGGAACTTAGTTTTGTCGCAGTGAAATTCTGCAGAAAATGAAGTCTGTCATATTGCTCGGAGTACTGATACTAATAAACCTACTTGCAATTGGTAGACAACGCATCCTCCAATTATATTATTTGAAACTAATTAAAAGTTGTCTTTGTTTGTAACAATAGAGTGTTCCATTGGTGATGGCACTTCTAAGCCATTTGTGCGCAGCCGTTACAGCAAACGTTGGCGCATTGCTACAACTGAGGCAAATGTCAACAGCAGCACCGCCACAACGGAGCAACAGACGATTGTAGGAGTGGTCTTGAAAACAGGGGAAACAACTATACCGAGCAACGTGCCCAAATTTGAGGAAACAACTGCTGTGGTTAGTGCGTCCATGCCACTTCGAACCACAACAACTAGTTCAAAAGTTATAGAGGAACCAGCCAAAAAAACTCTGAGCACCACAACCGAACATCCAAGACATAATGGTCCAAATGGCTTACCATTGGACTATGATTACTATGGTAATGGTGGAGAAAATTACGAAGATGCAGGTCATAAATAATTTAACTTACTTTCTATTCAATATTCTTATCATTATGCAACCTTACAACATTTCTTCATACAAATATACACCTATATAACATATAAGTAGAAAAACTTGAAATGATTTAGATATTTATTTAAATTTTTGTTAATATACGACCACAAAATAATTTRCAACTGCAGTTGAAGAGCAACTGTATTGGTATTTAACCTTAACAATGGCAACTCCTCAAAACAGCTGACCGGCAAATAAATTGTATGCAGTGTTTATTTAATTTATATCACAAAAATAAAACAATAATGTACAGTATAAGCAAATTTTGTGCACAAATTCAGCCAACAATATTTTTGCGTATATCACAATTACAAACAAATGGATTCCAGCGACTAAATACATGTAAAATTTTATCGGTGCATAAGCCCTATCAGAGCCGCTTAATGTGTAGGTATGTGTTTATATAGCTTGAATCGATTAAATGCTATACGTACTATATATATAACTAAATCGAGTTTTAAACAAATCCAATGAAATACTTTGTAGTAGTCTGCTAAGAGCAGTACGAGTAAACACATTTGAAAGTGAGAGGCGATACTCTACGGTGATTGCGCAGAAAACGCCAGCGAAGAAAAAAATGGTAAGTATATCAAACGGTCCTTTATGAATGTAAAAAAGTGTAAGGGGGTRAAGATTTGATATAGACATAAAAACACTTGTTGAAATTGTGAATTACATGCAGAGCGATTGTAATGGATTTCCTCTAAGCATTTGCAAAATTTGAGTCACTACGCATATTAAGTTCGTAGAAGTTTTCTCTTATCGTGAGGTCAATTCCGAGATCAATATGAGATTAWATAAAGTGGTAACAAGTGAAAGTAAGTGTGCTTGATTTTCAAGGCCTTCAATATAACTAATTATTTTTCTACGACTATCGATAAGGCAGAGTTATAAGCCAATTTACCTTATATATGTATGTAAGTGTACACTACTTTTTGCGTAAACTGGTTTGGAATAATTTCTCACTAAGTACCTAATTTCATGCTGATAATTTTTCTGTGCGTAACACACAGTTAGAAGTATGAATAAATGATTAAAATCTATTTTTTTACATATCTAACTTCAGGCAAGACTCACCGAGCAGGAAAGATCTGAACTACTTCAACCACTTCTGGCTGCTGGTTGGTCATTAGTAGATAACCGCGATGCCATATACAAGGAATATTTGTTCAGTGATTTCAATGCTGCTTTCAGTTTTATGTCCGGTGTGGCTTTGCTGGCCGAAAAGTTGAATCATCATCCCGAGTGGTTTAATGTATACAATAAAGTACAAGTAACTTTGTCTACTCATGATGTTGGCGGTCTCAGTGCAAAAGATATTCGAGTAGCTAAGTACATGGAAGAACAAGCCAAACGCCTACTCTAAGCTATCGTTCCAATTGTGTGCGGTATTTTCTTGATATTGTTAAATATTTAAAGTTGTAAAATAAATGTTGTATTTAAAATTTAGCAAATATGTGTCTTATTTTGTCATTCTAGGTAAACTTATAGTAATATCTTGCTTAATATCTCATATTCCGCCTTCTCTAATATGTCAGGCGATGTCTCATCCAAGCTGTAGCCGATTGCTTTAAAGAAAGCTGTGGCATTGGTATTGTTTTTCAACACTGTGAGCACAACTTTATCCATGTGCCAATGTTGGGCGCACTGTTCCAGTAAGTTCATCATGAACTTACCAAGTCCTTGGCGTTGAGATTCTGCTTCAATCTGCATTTCATAGCTATAACAATAAAGATATGTAATTTATTTGTAAATTCCATAACAGCACTAGAACTCACCAGTATAGCACGCTGTTACCATAGTCCATGTCAAAGCGAAACATGGTGTAGGCAACGGGTTGTCCGCTTTTATCTGTCGCCACTAAATAGCGTGCCCATTTTTTATTCAAATCATTTTGCTTTACCTTTGGTTGCCATCCCATTTTTAAAGCCTTATAAAAAGGTCCTACATTACGCTCCGCCAACTTAAAAGCCCATTTCAATGTTTTTGCATCCATATCAGTTTTTGCGCGACAATAAAGTTTGTATTCTGTTCCATTCTTCGCCGTAAACTGGAAAGCATTCTCTACAGCCTCCAACGGGTTTTTGGCTTTGCCGGCATTTTCTACATTTCTTTGTTGATTAGTTGTGTTCGTCATTTTGGAATTTTAATTAATTCGGGTACAATTTGTGAAATTCAAATAAATACTGGCGACAGATGTGTAAAATTGAAGCTTCTATGTTCACATGTGTAATTTGTAAAAATTTGTTTTGCTTTGCTTAAGCGGGAAAAAACAAGGAAAACGTAGTGTTGCCATGCAAATAGAATTTGTTGAGAAATCGTGGAGTAGTTTATTTGCCAAAATCTCACAAAACTAGATGTATATGATTTTTTGTTAATTCATCTTATTTTGAACGATGTATGATAATTTATTATCTTATCTAATAATTTTTGTCTTGAAAACTGATTTGAAATGGAATCTTGCTACGAATACAATTATTACGAAACAAGCACATTTCCATATTAAARTTTTCATTAATACTTTGGGAATATTTGACCATTTTGTACTTTGTTGTTATTAAAGCGGCAGAAAGCACACTTCCAGTAATTAAGAGAAAAGCTTCCGAGCTAATAGTCCATGGCCRCAAAAAAATGTCCGTCCCAGATATATTATCATCCCCAATTGATTGGGAAATGGTTTATAAGTATTCTTATTTAGTTTTCTTTGTTACATTTGCAATTTATTAATTCTGGATTATGTATACATATATATTTGTTAAAATATACAATAATATCAGAGTATATATTTTAAATTTTAAGTTCCTTGACCGAATAAAAATTTGGCTCGTTCCGCTTACGAATGCCATCTTTTGTGGTAACGGTTTGTACGTACGTATTCTCAATTAGTTTGTTTTATTACAACGGTAATTTATTCTTTTTCAAATGCTTCATTCATACAATAAAATCAGAGTATATATTTTAAATCTTAACTTCCTAAATAGATATATCGCTGAGTGAATATTGATTTCTATACAACTACGAACTTTAATWAGTTGAGAGAGAAAGAAGAAAACTTAAAAATGCAATCAACAAGTGTTTTCGGTAACCATTTACATAAACTTCTTCGTGGTAGTTTATGTGATTAAATATTCATTAAACAAATCAACAAAAYAAATTAAGTCTCTTCAAAAATGTTGCGAAACACAGAATGAATTTCGTTTAACATATCACTCGCCACCATACTGCGACCCCATTTCTGAAAACCAGCCGCATTGCATTGCTTCACCAAGTAGCTCGCCGCAAACGTTGCTATAAAGGCCGCATTTGACTGATTAGACTCTAAAGCCCAATGGAAAAAGGTAGCAATCGAACCGCACAGCAAATCACCTTGTCCACCGCAACGACGTCCAGAACCACCAGATGGTAGTGTGTAAATTTCAGAGGTACTTGGTATAAAAATTTTATCCTGTGCACCTTTTTCAAGTACAATTACGCCATCTCCCAGCTGTGCCATTCGATGTTTTATTACTTCGACATCGGTACTAAATAAACGTTGGAATTCTATAACGTTTGGCGTCAATATGACGTTGCTTAATCCATTTAGTAAATCAATATTTCCATTGAGTATGAAGAGGCCATCAGCATCAATAACTAAAGGCTTATTCAGTTGTTTGCAAAGTTCGATAAGGCAAACCGCAGTCTTCTGTATTTTTGGATCTCTTCCCAGTCCAGGACCAATGATTAATACGTGTAACCGCTCCAACCATGGTAAAATTTGTTCTACAGCATCATCCGCATCCAATAAAGGATGTACAATTAATTCAGGGCTATACGATTTAATAACAACAGCAGCATCGCGTTGACAAAATACATGGGCTAAATCAGCACCTACACGCATAGCGCTAATGGCTGAAAAATATGGAGCCCCGGTATACTCCAGGGATCCACCAATTACTCCAATTCGCCCAGCTTGACCTTTGTGACGGCGATTGCCCTTGCCGTCGCTCACATTTAATTTAGGAACTACCGTAGAACGAATTAATTTTAACAGCTTATCTGCTTGCACTGGTACTTCGATAAACTTTGACATTTTACTAGAATAGGCACAATTCTGCTGCAAATTGGCACCGAGCCAATTACCAATAATCGTTTGCTGTGAAGCAGTAAACAAATAATAATTGAGCCTCTTCACATTGACAAATTGCTTTGACAGGTTCATTATATTTCTGTTTTATGTTTGTTTTGCTTTTGATCATTTTCCATTTCTGGAATTCCCAACAACAAACAGAATCAGCTGTTGCAGGTAAAATTGGTTCGAGTTGCCGTAATTTCTTTTTGTTAGGCTGTCTGCCAAACGGTAACATTTTTCCATGTGTTGAGTTGGGGTGAAAAAATGTCTCAAGCTGTAAACAAGTTTTACATGCTCCCCTGTCATATGCAAAGTAAAACATTTGAATATTATTTAAATTATTAAATATATTTTTAAAACTAATTAAATAAAAAACAAATACAAAATAACAATATTAATGAAACTAAAAAAAAAATTATTAATTTAAATTTTTCTACAGTTTATTTAAGGAATTCTCGAAATACGGTAACGCCTACTTTATCTTTAATTCAAAATTCTCCTTTATCTACTGTTTTGTTATGATCGGTCTTTAATTTGCTGTATTTTCGATTAAAAGTTAAAAAATGTTAAAACAACATGTTTTGTTGGAGTTAAAACAATTCATTCAAGCTGTAACAAACCATAATGGCAATCCTAAGAAGCTTACAAATAGCACTTTGCTTCGAAGTTGTTTTCGCTTGCTTGAGGACCTACCGGCTGCACGCGAAATTATCYTAGAATATTTCTCGATAGTAGCTGAAGTAGCGGTGCAAAATTATTTGGCTAATGCAAATGTAGATTACGCCACTGGACTGCCAATACGACAAGGTAAACAAGGTGCAGGTCCCAGTTCAAGTAACAATGCAGCGACACAGCCAACGGTCATAGAGGATAGTAACTGGTCCGCAGTACAAGAAGCACTCGAAAATTTAGTTGTTAAAGGACCCTCAGCTTGGGGTCCTGTAATAGCTTCGTGGAGTCTTGACCTTGTAGGAAAGTTATCAGATAGATATACCAAAAGAAAGATGTCTATTGTAGCTGCATGTAATTATTGGCTCAATTGCGGTGCAATGCGTGGTTTACTTACGTTGATAAGCTTGAGTTTCCGTAAACTAACAAATAGTGAAAAGGAAGCTTGCGTGGAAACTTTATTAGGTATGCATTTTTCARTTTAATTCGAATAAGCAAATAAATTTAAATTCACCTTTAAAATTTCAGCTGCTTTTCAACGATACACGCTTAGTTTTGATTGGGTCGTAGCGCGTTTGGGCGGTTGCTTTCCTTTAAGCATTATATCGCAGATTTTGCAATGCAGCCTCAAACGTTTTTCTGATGATTATCGTTGTCATTTCAACTCCGAACTCGGTATATTGGATTATTTATCATTTGCGCACGAACAGGAGCTTAAGCAAGCATTGACTGAACTACTTAAAGATGGTTTTAATCCAAAGAAAAGTTTAGATGCCTGTATCATACCATTTCTATTGGTGATGGCTACGAATGCGGATGCATTACTGCAAAACTTGGTGATTGTGTTTCTTGAAATGTGTAAGTAATCAATAATAAAAACATATGTCAAAAATTAATTACACTTTTGTCTTATAAATTTAACCGAATATTAAATATTTTCACATATTTAGATAATGATGATCTACGCAATACTATAATACAGAAAACGCCTCTTTGGATGAGCAACAAGATGTTTGCAGAAATGCAACCATCCCTTAACAGTCTGACATTGCGTTTAAAATCGAATGGTGCCTATCTGCTTATCGCTGTGTCACAAATGGCCGAGCAGTATACTTGGTGTCAGGATTTCCTCGAATATACCATGCAAGATTTGGAACAAGTAGTACTAAATGCTACAGTTTGTCCGCTAATGAATGATCTGGCGACGGAAGACTCGAAATATTTGCTTTGGAAAAATTGTTTAAGCGCAAATATCTTTCAACAGCAAACTGCCGTGCGGCTCCTGTTGATTGTCTGTATGTAAAGCTTGAAATATCTTCATGTGCTACGTTATAGTAAATGCTAAATTTTTTCAGCTACGCAACATTCACATATTTACTATCAGACGATATCCGAACTACTACGCAAGTCTTATGTGACTAATCCCAATGGTTTGGGTGCCGTTATACGGATAATAGGCGGTCAAAGTGGTGTAGTTGAATTTCCATGCATTAAGCCCGGCTTACAAATGGTGCTGGAAGATGTGCTGCTTCAGGAACAATTCAAACACACGCGTTTAATAACCAGTGACCAGTCAGAGGCGCTTAACACATTCAAAAATCTTAACACGCTTACAAAGTAAGTTTGATTAAACATACATAGCAATCMGAAAACAAAAATAATTACTAATGAATCCTTGTAATTTCGTTCGCGCAGAATGCAGAAAAAGAATTCATTTCAATATATGAARCAAAACCTGCTGTCCAATGTACTGAACGATTGTCTACCGAAAATTCTACAGATTCTCGAAGTTACGCTGACTAAAGTGATTCTACACATGAATAAATTGGCCGAAGCAGACAGCGCAGAGGCAATTAAAGCTGCACAAAATAACAAAAATGTTGGTGGCAACGAGTTTGGTAGCAACAAAAAAGTAAAATTTGGCGCGGCTGATGCTGAAGTGGAGGCAATGGATGTAGAAAATTCAGATGAGGATACAAAGCTTATCATAGGCATACCACTGCACGATTCCGACGATAGCGAAGAAGAAGAAAAAGATGTCAATCGGCGTATCTTAGCACATACTATCATAGATTTACTYAATACGATTGATGTTGGCTTGAAAGGCACGGTGATCCGCACCACAGAGGTAAACATTCGTTGCAGTTAACACTATATTTGTTTAAATAAATATTTTTCTTGCAGATTTTAAAACTGTCAATTTTAAGCGTAAAATACTTCTTCTTGGCGCTCACCGAAAAAAGTAAGCAACATTTAAAAAAAAAATGTCTATAGCTACTTGTCGCTTTTCACTTTTCACGCATTGCAGGTTCAATGTCCCGTTCTGCTGCAGTTAATCGTGCGTACTTGCTGCTGACGCGGCAATGTGTTGCACGCAAGGCGGCGCGGACTGCTTGCATACGCGAGTTGGTAGAGGGTGCACTCTTCTATTATGGCTATCTATTCGGTCAATATGAAGAACCAGAAGTGGATCAACTTGAAATACCCGAACATGAAATGGTTCTRCTACAAAATCAACGACATAGCTTGGGGCCAAACGCCAATCGTACTGTGCTGCATGCGGGTGTGATTGGACGTGGGTTGCGGCCAGATTTGGCAACAAAGGAGCAAAAAGTGTGTCCAGCTGAGATGCAAACGCTGTTGCTTAAAGCGCTAGATGCCTGCTGCACGGTGGCAGATAAACAAAATTCTGTCGAAGGTTACTCAATGATATCGCTATTGCTGGTGGAGATGGTCTCAACGGAYGTTATGTACAATGGCTTGCCCTTTCCGGACGAAGAGTTCACTAAAGTGACAATGGAACGTGATCTGATGATACGTCGCGCATTTTCCACATCTCCAGTGCTWTGGGCATTATTGGGCTTTATAGCGGCACATAGACCGGCGTTGTGCTTTTCATCAGTACTGCTGCGCGCCATGTGTGCCACCTGTTTGCATCAGTGGCGTGCGAAAAATGGTAATTTTATTAAGAATTGGCTTTAATTTAGTATTCTATTGCTTTTTATATTTTTGCAGTKAACAAATTCCAAGCTTTCGATCCTAACGACGAACTTATGCTTTGCACGCAGAAACTGTTGCAGTTGCTGGCAATGGGACAGTTACTACCGCCGCCACTTTCCAACCTACACGTAATCATAAAACACTTTGAGCCGCCAGAGGTTAGTCTATTTGCCACCCACTAGCAATTATTTGTGGTTATTTTCACACTTTCCAATTTCTTTTCGCAGATTGCTTTGTTGCTGAAAGAGTGTATTTGGAATTATTTAAAAGATCACGTGCCCTCACCGGCACTCTTCCATGTCGACAGCAACGAGCTGCATTGGCGTAATCCACACATGTCCAAAATTCCGCCGCAATATGTCGATACACTGCGTAATTTAATGCAGAAAAAGCTGACGAAATTGGGTCAACATTATTACCAGATGTTCATTATGCCCGAGTTGAATGAGGCGCATATACCGCAAGTTGGTCCAGTGGATTAATTAAATGAGTTATAAAACTTTGGACGTTTATAAGTATACCATATAGGCAATAAAATAAGCAAGAAGTAACTTTTCATTTACAACAAACGGTTTATATTTTTTCAAGTGTTAAAAATATGGAAAATATCTTTTGTTTTTGTTTTTCTGTATTSGTGTATTGGTTCGATTCAACCATTCACATATGTAATTCATAACAAATAAGATTTAATTTTTCAGCTAAGAAACGAAAACACAATATTTTTGTATTGTCGGTAGGAAATGTATGCATTCTTTCATTTGCTTATATGCACTCTATGTATATTTATATGTTTATATTTATGTATACTATATACTATTTGTATCTTCTCAAATATGGATTTTGGCTACTGAAATTTTAAAGTTTTCAAAATATATTCTACAAAGTACGTGTGCTTGTATGTGATTGCGTTTGTGATTGCACATGTTATCGGCGCACAAAAAATAATACATTAAAAAAACTCATTCTGCCTCTTAAGATAAGTGTCATCTTGCTATAACGTTTGTTGATAAAGGCCATCACACATATGACAGGTGTGAGTATTAACATACAGATTTATTAAGCAAAATTTACACGCAATCGCAATATTTATATGGTAAATAATTTTTGATTGATTGATTCCATAATTTTCCACATATTCCTTCCACAGTAAAATATGTGAAAAAATAGTGGCGTAAAACAGAAAAATCGAAAAAAAAAAATAAAAAAGAACAAAAAAATAAAAAAGAACAAAAAAATAAAAAAGAACAAAAATCGAAAAAAAATAAAAAAGAACAAAAAAAAATTGACTAAAAAAGAAAAAAATTTAAAAAATACAAAAAAAATTAAATTTAAAAAAGATTAATAAATAAAAACAACACAAAAAAGAAAATAAATCAAAAATGCAATAAAAAAATAAATAAAATGGAAAAAAAATTATAAAATATAAAGAACTACATAATATAAAAGTAACAAACAAACAACGAAAAGAAAAGAGTAAACAAAAAACCAAAAAATACACAGCGGTATATTTCACACAAAAGTTAATAAATAAAACGTATGTACTACCTAGAAATTACACAACAAAAAAGTGGACGCGATTAATACAGATTTACCGAAAACTAATTTTCATTTTAATAAATACTAGRAAAAACAACGCAAAGCAAAACAAATTTATAAAAATTACTTCATCCAAGATAAGTAGTAGTTCCTATGTTCCAATAATTAAGATGTGACTAATTAATTGTGGCTTGCGTTTTGGCAGCGCGAGAAGTTTTTAATTGTTCTCCGCAGCACTGCAAGCTGCACCATATACATATGTATGTAAGGCTAACTGACTTAACATTCAACAACTAATGAAATGTTCAGAGTTGAAAATTCTTAATTTTGTTTACATAATATTAAAACTATGTTTTTTTTTTGTTTTTGCATTTCCAATGACTACTTGCATTGCGCATGTGCGCTCAAATACATAACGGCTTATTACGATGGTCGACAATTGGAGAGYTTCTTGACAGATATACATGATGTTAGTTTTTTGGCGCGTCTTTTAAGTGAGGAGGATTTTTTCTCCTTGCTAATGCTGTTGGAAGTAGACGCATCAGCGCTGGTTGAAGGCCCTGTTGCAGTTGCAGCCGCCAATAGTTTTTGTTGCTGTTGTGCTTTGATTTCGGCAGCGGCAGCGGCTGCCTGACGTGCAAGTTCACCTAGTTTAGCGAAAATATTAAATAAATATGCGATTTAGGAATTTGTATTTATTCAGCGCGCGTACTCACGATTGAGATCGTGCTCGGTAAAGTACACCTCTTCCAAATCACGCTCAGTTTCATAGTGATAAGCATCTAAATAAGGCAGTACCGTGGAACGGCGATAAACATCGTGCTTTAGTGGCGGTATGGGTATTGGTGGGCCCTTCTCTTCTGGTGCCGAAATGAACCAGCTGAGTGTAAATGTTTATTAATTCATCATATATAAATTATAATATATTTAAACAACAACTTACGGATCACAGCGTATTTGTTGTATAGAGTACCGCTTTGCTGGTTCAGCTTGTAGCATRCCCAATATGAGACCTGCTAATTGTGCGTTTAATTTGTATAACCAATCTGGTGCCTGCCATTGCCCACGTCCGATATTCTCAAATAGCCTATAAATATTATCACCTTCGAATGGATACTGGCCTGTACATATGTTATAGCTGTGAGGTCACAATAAAAATAAAAGATTTATAGATTTACATTTTTACATTTTCCCCTTAACGGGTAACTCAAATGTACTCACAGCGTAACACCGCAGCTCCAAATATCCACTTTGGTGCCTGAGAATGACTCATGACCGTTGGCAATTTCAGGCGGTTGAAATGCAGGTGATCCCTGACCGGTGGTGCATGTATCGTCTGCAGCAAATAAATCTAATTGCTCAGCGACGCCAAAATCGGAAATTTTTAATATTTGATCTARTGAAAGCAATAGATTTCCGGGTTTAATATCTTTATGTATTATCCGACAACCATGAAGATACTCCAGGCCACTAATTAATTGGCAAAAGTAGCGATGTGCCTGGAATAGAGGTAGTTTTTTTTCGGGTGCGCTATCCACAAGTTCCTTAAAAAAAAAAATGGTAAAAATTTAAATATTAGCATGTWTTTTATTTATAATAAATGGAAAATCTGCGACACAAACCTGGAGTCCGCCTACGCAGTATTCCATAATCATGTACATTTTTTGCTTTTCCTCATTGTACAAAACATCYAAAAGCGCTACCACATTTTTGTGCTGTAGGTGTTTTAATAGTTGTATTTCACGCTGAACATTCTGTTCTCCATTCGGAATGCGTCGCAGTTTTCGTTTTGTTAGTATCTTTACTGCACGCCGGCAGAGATTTTCCGAATCGAGCACCTCTTTCACTTTGCCATATGAGCCTTCGCCCAGCACGTCACCCATTACATATTTCCCAACCATTTTGATTTCCTTCTTTTTCTTTTGATAAATTATCTCCGCACTATCGACACGATTAAAGAACATATTGCCAATGTCCAATGTCGTTAAGTCCAGTGCATCAATTTGTTCACTATCTAGCCATGTCACTTGTGCATGTGTTTGCTCACTGAGCAGTTGTTTTGCCTCATCACCGGCTACAAATTTGGCGCCGCCATTGCCGTCTAAGTTGACATCGGCTTCAAATGACTGCTCTGGGTTAGAGAGTGCGTCGTAGTGAAAGTTTTTGTTAGCCAGCAGTACTGACACTTCACCGTCAGCGGTGTCCACATCCATATTGATATTATTAGCCTCGTTATTGGTGTGTAATCCTTGTTTGTTGGCCACAAGTTTAGTGTCTAAAGGTGGCATTAAAATGCTATTATTGGCTGTCACAGAATGTGTAGTAGCTGCAACTAGGGTTTGCTCTAAGTTATTCTTTTTGTTATTATTAATGTTATTGTTGTTATTGCTTTCATCAGTTGTGAAGTGTTGATGTATATGTATTTCCATTGCATATATGCTATAATGGTCTGCAATGTGCTGCAATTGCGTTGGGACACAGCGTCCGCTCTTTCGTTGTATATTTAATTCAATAGCTGGACTAGAAATGCACTCACTGTTGTTTGGATGTCGGCTGCTAAATATATATTAATCACTTATTATTCTTTTCTTTTACAATTATGTGCTCCACGTACGCATGCAGAGCGCTACTTCTAGTTTACATTTTTACTTAATTTCAATTTTTCTGTCATTCGTGTTGCTGTTAATACTTCGACGTTTGTTATTACTATACCGTAATGCAGTGACTTAATTATAGCCTTTGTTAGCGTAAAGATTGCACTTTCTGACGATTTTTGACAAGTTTCGGTGATTTTCTCAAGCGCTTAGCAAACATGCACAGATCTTATCACAAGCAAGGGGGAGCAATCCACTGCCTTCGCCTTGAGATCAACTTTTTTAATTTTTCGGTATTTTTCTTGTGTTATTATATAGTTGCTGATAASTTTCATCTACAGTTATTTATCATTTATATATTTTCGCAATTTTTTCATCCAGTTTTTAATTGAATAACTTTTTAATCACTAAAATTTTCTGCTTTGCCTGCTGATCGTAACACACTTCATTTTTTCCCCCATCAACACGCCTGTGGTGTTGCCAGCTATGCGGAAGAAAGGTTGAACATGGCGAATAATACAAAAGCGGCATGCCGATAACGAATGCGAAAATTTCTACGTTAAGCGAGAAATTATTGTGGGTCCGCACGGTTTCGAAACTAAGACTGAGATATAGTATGTACATACATATTATTTGTTATGGAAATATTCCACTATGGCTCAAATTTGGGCCAAGAGTTAAAAATAAGTCAAATGAACATAAAAAAATATGTAAGAATGCATTAATGCTTTACTCATATATATATATACATATATATATGCATATGTATATATGTATGAAAATGTTTTAGATCGCCGAAACATCAGGTCTTAGCCGGATCACCTCCTCTTCAAAGGACTTTCTCTCTCCGACTTTTCTCACTTCTTCTCTGCAAGGAACCTATTACTCTCTCCAATTCACATCGACCATAATCGCGACTGTGAATAATTCAAAGATTTTATTACCTTTTTGTATGCCCAGCAAAACTCTCTCATCTATCACCCCTCTCTATATAGTTCGACAACTTCAAAACAKCACGTTTCCTGGTTCTACCGTTAGATAACCTCGATGATAACTAAATTGAAATTACGATCCAAGGGGAGATTAGATAACCGTTACAAATACAATACCACATTAGATAACCTCGATGACAACTAAATCGTAGTTACGACGCAAGGGGAGATTAGATAACCGTTACAACAACAATACCACACCTTTCCTAGACTCAGCAAGTCGCCACTACCCGAAACTTCAAAACATTGAAGGAATTTTCACCGAAACGAGTACAGACGTTACTACTAATTAACTCCGATAACTGTGAAACGGAAAGGTATGACCGATTACACGGACACACGAGTATCGGGTGGTTTTGACAATTCGGCTTCAGTAAATTAATAGAATCGTGAATAGAAATTTCTAGTAGTCTATTAGATAGTTAACGTATGACTTAACCTATAATTGACTGTTTGGGGTACTGAGTAGGCAATTATATGATATACTGTTACTATACCTGAAGATTGTTGAAATCTGTTTTCATTTTCTCCTCGTCGCCAAACACCCAACGTTCTTTCGATATGTTTTACTTTTAAGTCATACAAGGACGGTCCGATAAGTACATAGCCTACAAAAAAAAGGGAGTTCGAAAATATGGAGTTTTAAATATTTTCCACATAGTCTCCACTTAGCTTGACATACTTGACGTAACTTGGTCAACTCTTTATCTCGTCTTGAAAATTGTGGACGTGATCAATGTCAATGTAATCTGAAGATTACTAGCTTAATTCAACCAATTTGATAGTGGCAACTKTTTTTGCAATTCGACATCAAATCGACGGAATAATTAAGCATAGTGTGACTMTTACGTTCGGATATTACAAGGAATGACGCCGAGTTGACAGCCAGAACGGGCTTAGATCCACTCCGAGCGGTCTTCAGAGAAGTCTATGGTCTCAACTCTCGAGCACCAACAATCTGCCACATGAGATTTAGGGATTTTATCACGTCATCTTTCTTGGGAGCTGTCTTTTGGATCAAAATGCTTATACATCGACATCGAAAGAAATTATAAAAGAATCGACAAAAGATTTTTGAACACCGTGAATAAAGTGCAAGAACATCAATCATATGCTGTTTTATATACCTCGAACCTGTTTAAGTAGCCACGAATACACCAAGAAAACTTTGAAGACCTAATAATGTATATATAAATAATCAGCGTGACGAGTTGAGCTAATTTAGCTATGTCCGTCTGTCCGTATACTTATCTGTATATACGGCGAACTGGTTTCTGCGGTTTTGAGATATTGATCTGAAAATTTGCACACGTGGTTTTCTCCCTAAAAAGCTGACCGGAACAGTCCATATCGGACCACTATAGTATTTAGCTGTCATATAGAACAATCAAAATCAAGTTAATTTATTTGACAAGATATCTCTTCGCAAAATTTGGCATGGATTATTCTCCAAGGCAATGCTATAATATTCGAATACACAATTCATATAGGATCACGAGGCGTATAGATGTCGTACAAGCTGTAAGATTAAAATCAAGTTCTTTTATTAATATTCTTTTGCGAATGTTCTTGGTGTGCTCTGTCCAATTTATAAAAAGGAAGACCCCACTATCTGCGAGAACTACCGTGGGATAAGCCTCCTCAACAGCTGATATAAGGTTCCATTGAGCGTATTGTGTGAAAGATTAAAGCGCACCGTCAACAAACTGATTGGACGTTATCAGTGTGGCTTCAGACCTGGAAAATCAACAACCGACCAGATATTCACSATGCGCCAAATCTTGGAAACCGGTGAAAAAAGAATCGACAGACGCCACCTCTTCAGCATGAATTTGGTATCGCCGAAAAACTAATACCGCTGTGTAAAATGACGTTGAACAATATCAAAAGCTCCGTCAGGATCGTTAAGAGCATTTCCGAGCCGTTCGATACCAAAAGAGGTTTCATACAAGACGAACTAAATAGAGAAGGTACCACCTTCTTTAAGAGTGTATAGCTACTGGCGTACGCTGAAGATATTGATATTAATGGCCTCAACAATCGCGTCGTTTGTTCTGCTTTCTCTTGACTATTAAAAGAAGGTAAATTGGTATGATAGTGAATGCGGACAGGACGAAATATCTCCTGTCATCAAACAAACAGTCGTCGCACTCGCGACTTGGCTCTCAAGTCAGTCATAACTAAGAAGYCGTAGATAATTTCGTCTATCTTGCTACCAGCATTAACGCCAACAACAACGTCAGCCTCGAAAAACAACGCAGAACAATTCTTGTTAACAGGTCCTGCTTCGGACTGAGTATTCAATTGAGAAGTAAAATCCTCTCTCGACGAACAAACACCCATCTCTACAAGTCACTCATCACCCCCGTCCTGCTAGTATATGGAGCAGAGGCATGCAGAATGACATCATCTGATGAGTCGGCGTTATGAGTTTTAGAGAGAAGGGTTCTGGAAGATTTATGGTCCTATGCGCATCGGCAACGGCGAATATCGCATCCGATGAAACTAGTTATATAAGGACATTGACATAGTTCATCGAATTAAGAGACGGCGGCAACTTTGGCTAGGTTATGTCGTCCGAGGGGTTGAAAACACTCCAGCTCTCCAGCACACTCGGTTGGAAAGACCAGGCGGAGAAGGGCCTGCCTACACTTGGAATCTCCAAGGAAGAACAACTTGCACACTGATGTAAGTGGTCTACGCCAATAAAGAAGAAGATTCTGGTTATTATTATTACCTCGGCGGCATATAAATATACACAATAAAGCAAACACATTTTGTTATTAATAAAAAATATTTCAGATACTTTATTCTCGCTATTCCATAAGAAGTACAGTATTTCATCTAAGACTAGTTTTATAAAATAATCYAAGTAAATATATAAAAGTAATAATTTTGCAAATAAGTAAACACAATTAATATCACTAATTTCAATTGTATACGTATACATATAGTAAGTATTAAAACAGTTTTGATTTGAGTTAAATATTGATTCATTAAAAGTACAATAAACAAAGTTACATATTAAAAAAAGCATACATACAAATTTTTATTCCACAATTTGTAATTCAAATAATTGTAAATAAATGTTTTTCATATCATTAACTACAAATATTATATTTAATTTTTTTTAACTTTTTTTTTATTGTTGCATAAATTTCATTATAATTAACAGCACTTACATATATTATTTTCATTCATAAAATCTTCTTATATGTATATAGTTTTTCTTAATTACTAACAATATTTATTTCTCATTACATTGGTAGTTCACATACAAACCTAATCACTACAATAATTAATATATACATATGTACATACTATATTATAGAATGGCTAAGGCTAAGTCTAAGGCAGATCGCAAAAATTGACCCATTTTGTGATTTCACAAACTCTATGCAAAGGTTTGCAAAATTTCCACCTTCACGGCGAAAATCTATAAAAGTTTCTAAGAGTAGTGTGTGTTTGCTTGTGTGTTTGTATTTGTATTTGTATATTTGCGGTTTTTGGTTTAAGGCAAAGCGACATAAAKTATTTTAAAAATATATTACATGCAATATTCAGCCGCAAGCAAATTTAACCGTTTTCCATAACTCATGCGAACTTTAGGTGAGCAACTGYTAGCTCGCATGCGAGAGATTTGTAAACGAATGTTTGCTTTTCGGCTGGAATATTGCTCGTTTTATTTACTTTCGTATTACAAAGTGCGACATTTGTTGTAATTGCATTTAAGTTAATAAATGTATTGCTTTTTTTTTTTGATAAATATGTTTTATTTTTATTTTTGTTTTTAATGGTTTCTCGTTTTTTGCACTACTTTCATATGTTTTAAGGAAATTGTTTGTGTTAAATTCTTAATTGATACAAATATTTGTATATTGTTGTACTATTTACGACAATTGAACTAAACTTTAAGTGTGTATACAACGTAATTTCAAAGAAAATAATAAAAAACATAAACTCATTAAAAAAAAATAATTAAATAAAAAAATAATATAAAATAAAAAAGTTCATAAATGAAAATAATAATAATGAAAACTATTGAGTTAGTAAAGTTGGTGTCTTTAAATTGTCTATTAAAATTTATTTTGGCAAAGTACGTTGAATTTTGGCTGCTACTGTGGTTTCGAAAATATTTATACAAGAAAAGGCTTGATAATTTAGAATTCATTTATTTTCAAACATTAATTAGTCGCTTCGTTCTTAGAATCCCCCAAATTAAATCTTTTTGCGCCCAAAGTTCATATTTACTTCCACTCTTTATTGAGTTGCCAAGAAAAATAATTAAAATTTGTGTTTTCCCTTATGCCATGTTCACACTGATATTCTCAGTTAAATGAATTTGGCAGCTTGGCTTTTTTGTTCTGGAGACGTACGTGTTAAAAAACCATTTTTTTTGCTTTTAAAGAAAATAAATTTAAGTTATGAATASAAAATAATTGGAAAATAGTTCTTCGGTTATTATTGTTTGTTGTTGGTATAGTGGTAGAAAAGATTCCTGCAGTAATTTTGAGTACTGCTCTAGAGTTGACAGTCCTTGGCCGGATAAAAATCCGGGTCCGTTCCGGTTACGTAGACCCGACTGTCATGGGAACGGATTGTTACTGTTTGCCTTCACATGATAAGGCGGCGTCAGAATGGGTACGTTGTTTCCGTTGCGGAAATGTATGCAAATGGCAGCTGTGCCGATTGTGTGYATTTATATGCACAATGCACCGTTGACCAACTCTCAATTGACATTTGACGTTGTAGGTTATGAAGAACAGCTGACTTATGTTTACATGTGCAACGCTTTCGTCGTAAGTTATGTACGCCATTTCATACGCATACTTATCCGCCATTGACGTTCAAGTAAGCATTCTAACGCCGCCTATAGAAGTTTCTCGCTACCCTTTTGAGATATCGCAAACGCTAGCGGAAATAATACGAAACGTGCTTGTACTCGGATAGCGTTCGTACGTGCCTTCACATGCTTTTAATTTTCAGTTATGTGGTCTAGCTACTATAAAAATTACTCAGAACACTTTAGGATAAGTAGGGATGGCCCGGATTATTATTTCTTTTAATTAGGATCCCACTAAAAAGTACTATTAATGTATTTTTCACGCTACATTTTTACATTTCTTCTTTTCAAAATGCATGCAAAATGCTCGAATCTTTTTAAGACATGCTACAAAAACATTGCTAATTGTCCAGTCAATAAAATTCTAGCTCGGTTGCACAGCGTGAGCTTCTAGCAGGTCGAAAATTGCAGTTATTCAGCATATCAAGMTTTGAAATTATATCGTTTCGTAAAGTATTTTATTTTCTTTAATTTGAAAACAATTTACATTGCTTGCAAAACCATTTTACAGAAATTTAGAATGAGTTCTGAACAAAGTGTGAACATAGCATAATGTTTACGTCATTTTCTGGACCAAACGACTTCGATTWGGCACATTCTATCACCTGAGTTTAGCTCTCTTGTTAAGAAAATTTATGTACATGGGGTACTCACAACCCGTCATAAAGCATCGGAAAATTATAAATTTTTACACAGATTTAAAAAAACAAATATTGTTGGACTACATACAAAAATGAGTTTTCACATTTACAATTCTCAATACTATGCTWATTTTATAAAAACAGATATTTTTGAAATTATCGGGAGAAATAATTAATTTCTACGTTCGCTACTAATAGATTGTTGGATTTAATTGTTATTATTACTGTGTTTTTGAAAATATTTTCTTCGCTTATYGGCCTCGACGTTGCAACTTTATTTAATAAAGTTTTTATATAATTAATTTTTTTTTTAGTTTAAAATATCAACATCGAGATTTTACAAAAAAAAATATTATGGTAAAATGTCTATTTAAATTTCAGTGCAGTAGGAAAACTTTTTTTTTTATAATATGGAGCAAGAACTTCAAACAATAAACTTTCATTATTTTAAATAAAAAGAAAAAAATAATAAAAAAATAAAATTAATTCATTAAAGCAACTTTCCAAACATTTTCCTCGTCCATCTTACATACTTGCGATTATCATTTCACATCTTTTGTATTCCTTTTTGTATAAATTTTTTGTCAAAGCACATAATTTGTCTGCTATTTATGGCCAATGCGCGGTTCATGGAAAGTCTGGCGCCACTTGGTTTTTCCATTATTTTAATTGAGTTTTTCCTTCAGCGCCAACAAGCCAATGGCATCCATCGTGTCCATAGTGTTGTTGTTCATTTCTATAATCTTTTTCGTTGCTAACGCACAGCCATTTTGCGCAGGCGGCGCACCGTTCATTTTGCCRGCAATGGTAATTTTCTGATTCTGCGATTTCTTGTAGCTGGCCATGTAGAAGTTCATGAAGAGACAGAAGAAGATGGAGGCGTTCAACAGCAGCAGCGACGAGATGAATTTCGAGAATTGGCATTGGGAACTGATGAGAGCGCGGGTGGTGTGCACGATGCAGAGCACAAATTGGGCCTGGAAAGGAAGGGAAGCAATGAGATATGATTAAAATTTTAAATCAATGTATACAAAAATAAATAAAATGACTATTATTATTGTATAGTAACATAAAAAAATACCTACAATTTATTTTTCCACATTTAAATTTTTGTTGTCATGATATCACAAAAGTTCCTACCGAAACTAATTGCACGCAAATTTTTTTTAGATTTATCTTTCTTCTTATTAATTTTTTTAGAATTCAATTAACATTTAATCTGTATAAATATTTGCATGCCTAAACTGGGGAGAACATTTGTATTTATAATAAAACCTTAGAACAATTAAATTGCAATTTAAATCAGTATAGTTTATGTCGTGTCCGTGTTTGCGTGTTCAACTAAATGTTGTTTAAATTATGTGAAATTTGTTAGTTAAAAGTTTAAGCCGCTTAAACAATCATGCGATAATCGCTCGAGGAAGTTAACATTTAGTTGGGTTCAACACTCGACGTGTTTCTGACGTGTTTCTCCAATGACTGTTGGGGTTCGAAAAAAAAATTAGCAAAATTAAATAAAAACCAGGAAAAATTCCAAATACAAATAGTTTAATGATGAGTTTTCCTATATACCCCGTAAGTGAGTAAATTGGACTCTGTATTTTAATGAAATTTTGTAACAAAATATGAGCCATAAAGGAGCGTTTTAATAATTGAGGAAATATGTAAAGGATGCGTCATATTTTTTGATCTAAATATAAATATTGAAAAAACTTGGTTCCTTCTTGCATGACGAAAAGACARTACAAAGCTTTAGCCATATTTCTTCAAATACAAAAACTCGACAGAGGTCGATATCAGTGAACATCAAGTCAGATTGCATTGCCATTCAAATTATTTAGTTTATACAACAAAGATTGAATGGTCTCTCATGTTTGTAGATTTGATTCCGTCTGACTTCTTTTTCTGCAGTTATGTGAAAGAGTATGCTGGGGCGCTTATGTACATATGATCGAAAATTAAATGAAAGCAAGTAAGGAAGGACTAAGTTTGGGTGAAACATTTATTAATTTGCAACTTGGAGAAATCAAAGCCAAGAAAATATCTTAAGGGGAAAATATTCACCAAAGGAGCGGAATTCAAGCAATTCTCTCTCTCTATAKATATATWTATATACATATATAAGTGCGAATTCAGAGAGGGATACCCAAGAATTTGCGGCCGACAAACAAAATGCGAAAATTTTTGAGCGAAAACTTGCGAATAATACGCCTGGGTCTCAGAGTATATTCCTCTGTTTCTGTTGTTTTTTCGCATAGTCTGCACACCTCCTGTGATGAATCCAAGCTCTCCACGTTCATTTTCGATACTTCGCCACATGAAAACATGGCTGAAATGGTGCATGCTGTACACGCATCATGACATGCAAGTCACTACAGAAGAAGTTCTCGTAAGATTGTCACCCACATCGTTTTGTTTTGTGAAATTTTTCAATTTAATACATTACCATACATATGTATATGTATATTGCAATATAGTATGTATGTCACCCGCACGTCTACGTATTATATGGGATTATGGTTTTTTAATTTAGTAGGATTTGAATTTTGATTACAAAGGCTCGATTTGAAAATTTTCCGACATGATATTAAATTGTATGAAGACTACTATATTTAATATAATAATCCTCTTGATTCAAGTAAATTTTAATTATCGCATGTACAAACAGGCAATCATTTCGGATTTCAACTCGTCTMATCATCATTTATATATAACCCAATATCTAACACGATTATTTTTAGGTGACACAAACCACTATTAGATCATTAAACCAAACTATTATTCTCTGCAGCAACATGTTGCAAGAGTATAAAAATGTCTAAGAGAATCCAATGACGAATTACTCCCCGTGCGCCRAGTTTGTTTCTTAAGTCTTTTGAAATCATATGAACTTTGAGTTCACTTGCAAAGCCTTTTAGGCTTGTAGCTAGGCTAATAAGGAATAAACATTAATTAAAAAAAAAATATAAGTTAAATTTAAATATCAATTTCTCTACCGCAATTTATATAACTACTTATTAGTCAGTGTAATCATACTTGAAGACTAAAACATGCTGCTATGAGAGAAGTTAAATAATTTACATACAATCCTAAATGTGCGATAAATCAAAAATTAAATAGCATTTTTACAGAAATATTATTTTACAATAATAACTTTCCACCAAAACATAATCTCCCTAATTATAAAGCAAATTTCTCAAAGCAAACCCACTTTAAATTTAAATATCAACGCTCTGTGCTATCTACTGTAAAAGCTAGWTTCTGTAAAGTTGCTTGGTTATCGGTTAACTGTGCTTTTACTAACTAATATTCTACAGCTAGCAGCTGTCTGGAAATAAAATGAAACTGCGGCTGAAACTAGTTTGTAGATTACCTTTGGCATAGATTAGGAAATGTTATTGAATAATTAAACTACACCGCTTGGAGTATAAGTTTTGCACTTCCGAGTGCGCGGTCAAGGTTTTGCTAGCCAAAGCAAACAAGCAATTAATAACAACAATATTTATAATAATCATAACGTGTGCATAAAATTATGACACGTTTGGGCCAATACTCTTCGGTTATCTTTCAAACATAAAAGTGTTAATAAATACAATAATATATAGTAAAAATAATAGTATTGATGTGCTATAAATATTTTTGGGATAAATGCAATGAAGAGTGATTTAAAATATGGAAGATTTTTTTATTTTTTATTAAATGTTGTTTTATCATTATGAAACTGTTTTCAGTGAACACTAATAAGAAGATCTTGCACAACTACACGTTGTGCTGACCGGAATCAATTTAGAGTTATTAGTAGTAAGTAGTATAAGTAGTAAAGTATGATTGATTGCTTTCAAGTAATATATAGTTATTCTATTATATTACAGAAATGTTTTAAAATAATTTGTATGATTTACTTCAATGAATGACTCAGTTATCGTATGTAGGGATTACTTTTTGTGTTCTTTTTTTGATAATTTTAAAAAAATATTAGGCTTCTTGTGTTTTATAACCTGAACAGGGTATACTAAGTTTGCCATGATGTTTATACATAAAAATGATATTTTCACTTGATGACATATTTTCACGTAATTTGATATAAGTTATTGTCAAAATCAATCTCCGGAGAAATTGTTCAGAACAGATCTCTTTTTAGCATATAACTACCGTACAAACTGAAAGAACAGAATYATGTTTTTGTAATGAAACTTTGGTATTTGTAAAGAAAAGAGTATTGTAGTTTCAATGCATTCGAAATTAACGTTTTATTTTATGAGTTTTTGGCCAAAAACAGTACTACAACTATGACCCAGCCTCAAAGTTCTCCAGACATGGCTCCGTGTAACTTTTTTCTATTTCCAAAAATAAATAGAACTTTAAAAGATCATCATTTTACAGAAATATCGCTGAAAGAGCAAAGGGCTATCMCAAAAATCGAGTTTGAGAAGTGTTACGACGTTTGGAAAAAGAGCTCTCCTCTGTAAATAATATTGAATCTGGACTATTTTAAAGGCCACAGCATTAATATAGACGAATGCAYAAATATTTTCTAAACTAAAATTTCGTTCATTTTTTTATATAACTCGTACTTGTCAGATAATGATAGAAGGAATAAGATTTTCGATTAAAAATTTTCAAGCCGCTCTGACGAGTACAGTTTTCACAAAAAAACTACTTTTTTCACAAAAAACTATTTTTTTTTTAATTTTTCACAAAAAGCTACTTTTTTCACAAATATTAATTTTTTCACGAAAAACGACTTTTTTTTTTACAAAAATCTACTTTACACAAAAAACTTGTTTTTTTTTACAAAAAACTTGTTTTTTTACAAAAAACTATTTTTTCACAAAACACAATTTTTTTTTATAAAAAACTACTTCTTTTTCACAGAAGAGTACTTTTCCTACAAAAAACTACTTTTTTCACATAGAGCGACCTTTTTCACAAAAAAGCTACTTTTTTTGGCGAAGTCTGACTGAGGCCTTAAAAAATTATATAATTATTCAATTTATTTCCAAATTAACACCATGGGAATTCATTGAACCACAATAAGTCCATTAAACTCCGAGGTTCTAGAAAATTTTTGTTAATGAACAAATGTCTATGTAATAATTTTACACAAAAAAAGCAAAACATCATTGTTTAACCAAAAAATTAAAAGTCTGTAAGAAATGCAATTCAACAACATGAATACGAAAATTTCTAGTTAATACAACAAAAAAAAAAAAATGTTTAGCTTGTAATACTAAAGTGACGGAGCTAAATTTTTCATTAATAGCTTTGCGCTCAAGTCAAAATAAGGGCTTTAGAAAGAAATCTCAATATGCACGGCAACCAATCTAACAGCATTCTTGCGAAGGACGTTATCAAGTTCAACACTACGTACTCATACACATGTAGGAGCATGTATGTGTGTGCATTACAACTACCAACATTTGTRCATATTCACGGTACTTTAACCAGTTTGTTGAGAAAATGTTCAAAGAACTTCGCAGCCGCATTTTGCTAAGTCATACATACAAAAACAAAAACCACAATCAAAWGTGAGTTGCAAAAAGTTCTTGCAGTTGCGCTGAAGGCATTGTTGTTGCCACCRCAGTGATTGCCGGGTATCACAGCTTGCTTGGCGCCAACTGTGTTTGACGTCAATGATTTACAGCCATCCAGCATGATGATGCTTTGTGTCGTTAGCTAATTATTATTTATAAATTATTCTAATTGCGAAACTATTTTATATGCATTCCATTAAAACTTAATTGATATATTAGTATATATAAATAATGAAGACGAATATATGCTAATGAAGGAGTAATTATATGATTGAGTTATTACTATTCTAATTGTCAATATTTGCTTTATTAGGTATGGATTTTTTCTTTAATGCAAATGAGGAGCACTGTTGGTAGATGTCACTTCAATGCTTAAAACTAAACTAGTTCAATGAATTACATATTATTACAATTATTACACAATTATTATCTAGATATAGAAAATTGACAACATTATCTAGAGATACATAAATTTATAATACATTCTATGAGCTAAATAAGGCTATAGTTATTCTAAAGGCAATTTGAGCTGACTTAATTCATATATATAAAACTGTGTTGCTAAGCGCATAACTCAACAACGCCTGGATCAATGTTCGCTGAGGCTCAAAGATGATTTATACGGCGAGAAAAATTCGTATAGTTGCCGGAAACCCCTAAAAAAATGCTTTCTTTTTCCCATACAAACGAATGACTGTTTGTTTATTAGTAACGCTAAGAGATCGGCTGAACCAATCTTGATGCCAATTTCAGAGGTAGTTCGCTGTGGATCGGAGAGGGTTTATAAATAAAATAAACCGTATGCGTTTAGTGAGGACGGAAAGTCGGAAAATTGGACGATTCCAAAAAGTAACCCTTTTTCATACCAATTTTTTTTTTTAATTTTTTTGTTTTGGTTTTTAATTATTTAAACCGTTCAAATTTGTCGTTAGCTTTCTTTATTCCGGTTTTCAAAAAAATAATTCATTAAAAATTATTCAGTGAAAACTTTATGTGTGCTTCACCCAAAGTGATCAATACAGATTGAAATGCGTTACGATGCCACAAAGAGGTCGCTCTAAAATCGGTCGGCGTTCTTTTTGGCATCCACATACATTGGCAGCCCAAAGCACATGACTCAGTACTCCTAAGATGCGATGACTAGGATGCGATGTGACAACACGACTTTTCAAACAACAGTTACTATATTTTATAGACTTTATCTTGAAGAAACGTGTATGTGGTGCTGTTAGATGCTACATGTATTCTGTTGAGTGGCAAAAGAGAGGTTTGCCGCACGCGCACATTCTTCTTTAGATGGTCAGATAAAATTGATGAAATCATTTCTGCGGAATTCCTGTTGCAGAGAAAGATCCAGTRTTATAAGAAGTSGTGRAAACCAATATAGTTCATGGACCTTACGGACACCAAAATCTCACTTCAATTTGTATATCTGACAATAAATGCACGAAACACTATCCACGTGATTTTCTTTCGGAAACACAAACTGGATAACTACTCTATCGGCGACGCTCACCAGATAACAATGGTAGAAAATTCAGCATTCAATTTAGAAGAGTGAATATCGAAGTTGACAACACATGGATCTTACCATGTGGATATTCACCACGATTGTCTAATTCACATTCAAAACTCATATCAAAGTTGAGTATTGCAGTTTGGTSAAATCGATAAAATACGTTTGTAAGTACGTCACCAAAGGAAGCAACATGGCGGTTATTGGTCTTGAACGAGATGAGACCAGCAAATTTCAATTATTCGATATTGATATTATACATAGCATGCATCGTCGAGGAAATAGTTACGCAGAAAGCAAGGCCAACCAGTAGATTGCTTCTTCCTTCGATTGTTATTGACTAATGTACGCSGTTCAACTTCATTTGAGTCATGCAAGTTTCGGAGAAGCAAACCAGCAATTACAATTTCTGGAACATGATAATCACTGGAATCAAACAATGTACAATGCGATAGCTACTTTGAATGCAAATCAAGGTCGTACACTTTTCGCGATGATACATATCAACCTTCAAGTCCGCGTCAATTATGGGATATGAACAAAAATGACATTGCCGAAGACATTTTACATCGTCTTCGCTAAAAATTGGAAATGGGTCAATACCGGTTGACACTTCCGGTGGTTTGATATCAGTTCCATCTGCCGTTTATCAATTCACGAAAGATGAACTCAATGGCTTGACAATGAACACGACGCCGTGAATTATCCAGTGGAATTTATGAATTCTTTGAAATGGCTTGGTGTGCCACCGCAGCATTTGCGTCTCAAAGTTGGATCTGTCGTCGTATACAAGGGGTCGCATACAAGGGGTCAGAATGCTTGATTCTACGAATTCCTTTGAGTTCCAACGATTTACGATTGCAATTAAAACGTCTTCCGTTTACAGTGAAAAATGCATTTGAGATGCCAATCAACAGGCCACAAGGATAGTCGCATAGTGTGTGGCATAAATTTGGAAATGCTATGTTTTTCACATAGCCAGATATAYGTGGCGTGCTCACGAGTTGGAAAACCATCTTCTTTCTACATCGAAACAGAAACCAAAACATGGTGTTAATCAAGCTGGGTTACATTGAAAAACAAAAAAGAAATGAAATGTTAAATTCAATTTTGTTTTCATTTCAAAACACATAATTTCACGCAGGACAACGGCKGCGGGGTCAGCTACTTGCATATAAAATGAGAGAACAATTACTCAATCACAAATTACAATGTTTCATACAAAAGTATGTTTCATAATTCAATATTAAAATAAAGGGAGTTTGGGTAGTCGAAAAAGTCTTTTCGTATTTTCTCAATAGATGTCATTACAGTCTTATAGCTCCAGTGTTACCAATTACATTGAAAAGTTCAATTCGGGGAAGTTGAAAAAAGTTACAGGTGTTCAAAAACTAATGAAAATAAAGATGAAATTTGCTATAGCTTGATATGTTTGTATAAATAAAGGAAAAATGCCACACAAGTCAGCAATGGAATTTGTGAATACAGAGACGATCACAACAATGGTTCGCTCGCTTTCGTTCTGGAAATTTCGATGTGAAAGATAGAAGAAAAATTTTATTGTCAACAACTGATGAGATTGACGCTAGATATCGAAAAAAACGACTAGAACTGATCATTAGAAAGGGATTCGTCTCCATCAAGACAACGCTAGACCACACACATCTTTGATGACTCGAGAAAACTGGAAGAACTTGGCTGAGAAGTTTTTATGCATCCACCATATAGCCCTACCCTTGCACCCTTGGACTACCATTTGTTTCGGTCAATGCAGAACTCCCTTAAGGGGGTAAAGTTGGCTTCAAGAGAAGCATGTGCAAATTACTTGTCGCAGTTTTTCATCTAGAAAACAGAAAAGTTTTACGCTGATAAAATAATGTCTATAGCGGAATAATGGCAAAAAGTGGTGGATCAAAATGATACATATTTAGTTCATTAAAGTTTCTTATCCGTTCTTTTTTGTGTAATTCTTTTTTTAATTCTATAATTTTAGTCACCAAAAAAATTTTCCCTAAGTCTAACAATGCGGCAATAGAACATCTAAGAGTGATATTTCTCACTTTTTTTGTCACTGCAGAGTCTTCGGAAATACAAACAAAAAACAATGAAACCCTGAGTTACGACTAACCACTTGACTCACTCAACATATTTTGTCTATGCAAAATCACTTTTAGTGACAGCAAATTGAATGATTATTACGCTTGTCAACACAGAAATTATGCTGACAGCCGGTGGCAGCGCGGCGTGTGGCAAGTACCAATGACAACCGTAAAATCAATGATACGCCAAAAGCGAGTACAGATACGCTGGCAACAACTACAAGAGCGTGACGTATGCGAAGGCGTGCAGCGACGCCATTGAAACGCTGTGCCGTGTCATTCGCCGGACTTTGATGCCGCTGTGAGCACTAATTGATGTGGGTGAACAACAATTTATGCATATATCATTGTATGGTAGATGTATATATGTATATAGAAATATATGTTGTTGTGTAAGCATGTGTGCGTGGTGTAATGCGTTCAAATTGTTTTGAGTAATTACTGTAAGAAAAATAGCGGCAGATATCTTCATTAAGCGCTTGAAAGAATTGCCATTATTTGATAGTTTTGTACTTACATATATATGTGCAATATGTAGTGTACTTAGCATTTTCCACAAAAATTTTGACGAAAATAATGTCAAAATATTTTTTTATTGCGCGGCTGGAATTTTTTCATATATCATGTTTTATCTGTTTAAAGGTTAGATTTTTTATTATTATTATTTTTTTTCTTGATCTGAACTATGCGTGTATTGCTATTGTTATTGTTTTGCTGAAATATGCCAAAGTACAATCGAGTGCCACAAGTCAATGACTTGCTCCTTAGCGTTCATAAGCTATAATGCTTTTATGGACTTGTTTTAATTAGCCGAAATATTTATGCCAGCCAGCAGCATGAGTTGTTTGAAAACAAAAATAGTTTCAACAGTATATTTACATATAATTTTTTACCGTGCACCTGCTACAGTTTAATTATTTTTTATGAATTATTGCTTAAAATTCTCGGGAAATATTTTAAAACTAGACACACTTAACGATCAAATTTAATTTAAGTTTGTTTTATATAGATTTATGTAAGCGATTTTTTAACAAATTTCAACGAAACAATGACAAATTTACTAACTTCGAAAGGGTCTCATTTTCGGATGAGATTTTATTAAGTAAGCTTATTGTAGGCATGTGTAAGCTTATTAATTTTTTATGGATCACTATATAATATTCTCTGGAATATAGACACATTTAACGATCAAGTTATATACATATATTTAATATAGACATTTTTTAAACAAATTTACTAAGTGTTCCAATTTATGAGTGAACTTTATAAAATTGTATACAGCTTACTTTTCAGAGCAAAGTACCATTTTGAGGCATTTTCAGTTATTTTAAACTTTATTTAAAAATTTTGAAAACTTTGAAAATAAGTGAAAATACGCTAAAAGTACAAAGAGTACTCAAAAGTATTTGAGTAGAAAATATTATAATAATTATTAATGTTGTAGCGGCAGAAATGAGCTGAGTTGACATTCCTTGGCTAGATAAAAAACAGGCTCCTTTCGGGTTATGTACTGTTGTGTGCATAACTTAGTCAGCTTGAAAATGTGTATTTCAAAACTTAAATTTTGAATTTATTTATTATGATGACATAAATCATAATTAAAAATTTTTCTATATCTTAAAGAATCGTAAGAAATRAAATGAGGGCAGAAAGTTATTGAAGGCTGTGATAATAAAAGAGAAAGTGAGAGATAACAAAAGAGATCGAACGCTTTGCTGTAATATTATATGTAATAGGAAACCTTTCTATTTTTATTTTAGCAAACGACATAAAGTCAATGAAATAGATCTCAGACACTTATTATATCCTCAGTTCGTAAATACTGAGAATTTTGGAAAATAAAGATATGTTAAGAAATGGTTGGAGTCACTGCCCACCAACTTATAGCATTCTCTGTTATTGTTTAGTTTTTGAAGAGAACCATCTCTGAACTCCTTTTTATGAGTTCAGTTAAGTTTTTAGAAACCTCAAAGAACAAGTTATGTGAGCTGTAATCTTTGGCATTGTATATAGTTATTCTTCAATATTGTGCTTTTTGTGGAATTCTATATTTGTTTTAATAATGTGCTTTCTACTATGAAATGTACATTTACAGAAAATCTGTGAAACAAATTCAGATACACATCTGCATATATCTCACTTAAATTAGAGTTCGAGTTTCCTCAGCCAAAAAATTTAAAGTCATGTCATATATACGTATATTGTCAATATTTTCTATCTGGACATTTCCTTATTAAATAAGGCATGGAAGAACAAAAATCCTTAGCGAATCCTCAATGTGATATACAAACATACATACATATATGTAAGGTCATGAAATTCGAACAAGATCAACATATAAGAGGATAGAGGTTACAGAAAGAATTTTGCAGATGCAAAATTTAAGAAGTTTCTGCTGGGCTGCTTTTTTAGAAAGATTTCCACCGGTTTCAAAATATTTTTTTTTTTAATTTTTCTTATTTTTAACATATTAAATTTTAAGATAGAGGAAGCACCACACTTATCGTTGAAAATAATTTTCAGAAATGCTGCAAAATTGTTTAATTTTTTTTTTTTCATTTTTAAATGGATAACAATGTTTTACACGAAGATTTATTCTAAATATTAGTTTTAGCAGGGTTGCCACCTCTTTGAAAATTTTTCTGTTGTATTAAATTCAAAAATACTGCAATTGGGTTGTCAAGAACAAAATGTTTAAAAGTTTAAGATATATTTCTGACGAATATAAAACAATATTACTCAGAGTGGCCACCCACTCAAAAAGGTTTGTATAATATAAAGTTTGTTGAATATATACAATATTACTATATAGGTATTGAGGAAAACAAAATTGATAAGTATTCCTGCCAGAGACATTTTTGTCAATCCGTCTGTCTGTATGAGTATATACCCAAACCAGTCCTTCAGTCGTTGAGATATCGATCTGAAATTTTGCACACACCCTTTTCTCCTTACGAAATTGCGCATTCGTCGGAACGGTCGATATGGCATAACTATGACATATGTCTGCCATACAAACTGAACGATCGCAATCAAGGTGTTACAAGAAAATTTTTTTATTTGATGAGATATCTCACCGAAATTTGGCAACAGTTGCTGTCCAAAACAGCGATACAATCTCCGAAGAAATTGTTCAGATCGAGCCACTTTTTCTTATGGCTGTCATACAAACTTATCGAAAAAAGTTCTTGTAAGGAATCTTATGTACTTAGGAAGGGTATCATAGCTTCGATACACTCTATTTAACTTTTTTTTTGTTTTTTAGGTCCGAAGTATGTCTTTCAAGGATTCAATATTCTCTGTAATTTTAGTAACTATTTACTCGCGGTTTTATCCGATAGACACTTTCCTATTTTACTCTTAAATTTCTTCTTATTAAAGCCAAATTCATTTATAATATTTATATTAACTAACTATTTCCTACAATCGCCAATAAAAATAATGAAATTTTAATATACATTACTATTTGTTCCTTAATAAGTAAACACATCACTCGCCGCTTGCCTCAGCAGCGAGTTCGTTTCTTAAGTCTTTTATATATGTGCATGCATTAACTATTATGTATTATGTACACAAAGCGTGCAATAAATAATATTTTACATAAATGTTTATGAACTATTTGGTCAAATAAATAAATAAATCATAAAAATATTGGTTAGCATACGAAACAATAACAATAACAATGTTATTGCAATGTTCTATTGCAAAATTGGTAACATTTGTATGCATTTTTGGGAGCAATTAGCGCGCTTTTCTCTTCTAGTGCAAAGCAATTTAGAACAAGTACATATTTATTAGTCAATTCTATATACATACTTATATATATAAAAATCAGTTTCGTGTTCAAGTGTTAAATGGCAATATAAACAACATGAGCGCAATAAAACAATAACTGCTTGTAACGCAAATTGCAAGCAACACACACTCGCATAYACACACATATGCTATGGCATATACAAATCTGTAAAATTGCAGCAGTGTTTGAGTTAGCTTGTAATGAACCTTCATGCCACTTGGCTAGCGGTGCATTAAAGCCGTGTTGCCACTGAAAGCGAGAGCGCCTTCGTAAGCGTGTATATGCGTTTGTGAGTATGACCTACAAAGCATTCGCTGACCAGCCATGCAAGACGGCGGCAAYTGCAGCGGCAGCAACGACAAGTAAAACCGAAATATACCCGTTTTTGTTGTCTAAAAAAAAACAGTAACAACAAATATCGATTAGCACGCAACGGCAGCAACGACTACTGTAGCAACTGCAACCACTATGACAACAACTACAAAAACACTCGTGCGATGCAATAGTGGTAGCAACGACGATTGTGCCCCCAAACAGCAACAATGTGCTACAATCGCCAATGATACGACGATTGCACGCAAACGATGAATTGCAAGCCAAAAAGGAAAGACAAAACGAACAACAACAATGTAAAATTTAAAAAATAAAATAAAACAGTAACAACTTAATAGCAATCTCTGCCGCTGAATGTTGCCGTTTGCGGCTGCTCAGTTCTAGTGTAGTTGTTGTTGCTCTGTTTCAATTGCTGTTGTTGCAAGCGCTCGTGCCTGGGGCTGGGTTGGCGTGCAACTGAAAGCGAATTTGTGTTGGACGAAAGCACTTGACTGCCAAACTGGAATAGAATGACCAAGTTATTACAAAACGCCTAACGGCATTCGAAGCAGCCGCAAACAGTTGCTACATGCCATGTGTTGCACTGCTCGTTGGCATTGCGATCTGAGACAATTTAGTGTTAAAAAAAAAAAAGTATGTAATAAATAAAAAGTAAAAATATTTATTTTCTGATTTTTCATTTCATGGGGCTTACTCTAACAGTACTGCACGCGAGCGCTGATATTATGGCTGAGTTATGTGCGGCAAAGTGGCTGGAGTGCACTTGCAACATGACAGCCGTGCTCACACGAGAATAAAGGAAATATGTGGCATGCAAGTCAACAGCCAGAAAAGGAAATATTAGCCAACGTAGTGGCATTTGGCATGGCTTGTAGTCGATCAGACTGGTTATTGGTATTATTTGCATAAATTTGTGGAGTTTTGGGAATTTGAAGGAAGATTAAATAGTTGTATGTCAGCGGTTCAAGCCCAATTGACATTGTCGGTATATTATATAAATAGTTTAGTAGAGGTGTGTCTATTTTTGGACTGTTGGAAGATATTTTCGCAGTATTTTGTATAATACAGGATATTTTTTTATTGTTGTGCAGCATTTCGAAGTGATTTTAAGATTTTTTTGGAACAGTTTTGGAACCATTTTGCAATGTATTCGGGACTAGTTCGGTATCAGCTAAAGACTTTTTTGTTATTTTCAGACTTTGTAAAAAGTTCCAGAATTTCATTTCAGAATTCTGTCTTATGGGGGATATATGGTATAAAAATACGATTTTCTCTATTTTCACTGTAAGTATGTTTATATAAGAGGACTATTCTGCAAAATTCAGAGCTTTCAGCTTTTTAACTGAAGGCAGAACCGCAGAACAAAAGAAAAAAAAAAAAAATGAATATCGGTTGTATGGTAGATATATGATATATTTTCCAATCTGGCCGATTCCGACAAATAATTTTTAAAATAATGTATTAAACTTTACACAGATATCTTAAAAATTGCCGAAGAATTTTTTATAATCCCGAAAAATTAAAGTGCACTTAAAAATTCGCTGTCTCGAAACCGGTTTCAGACTCATATTCACTTAGGCAAAGTTGTTTAAAATGATCAGCAGACCGTAGAGTTCAGATTTTATCCAAAATTTCGACCCGCTCAGTACACGTATATATATTTATATTCGGAACAGACTATATTAAGTTTGCTAGGAGTTTATAATAGCCAGAAGGATGTCGGAGGCCCTATAAAATAACTATATATATAATAATCAGCAGACGAGCTGAGTCAATTTAGTCATTTGCGCTCAATTCCTCAGGTTTAAGATATCGATCTGAAATTTTGCAAAGGTTCTCTTCTCCTCAAGAAGTTGTCCATTTGTCGGAAGCTAGCTTCCATACAAACTCAACGATAGATAAAAAGTTCTCGTATGAAAGCTTTCTGCTTTGACGAGATGTTTTACGAAATTTGGTTTCTGAATTATTATCCAAAGCAACGGTGCCGTATTCGAATTTGTTGAAATCGTGTCACTATAAAATATAGTTAGCTTAAAAACTGATCGGTTAAAATCAAATTCTTGATGGATTTTTTTTGGGTTTGTGAAGGACATTATAGCTTCGGTACAAGATTTATTAACTAGTTTCATTAGAATCCAAGGAAAATTATCGGCAGTCGACACCAATTGGAAGTGTATATATCGCGAAACCTAGAAAAATGAAAAAAAGAAATACTGTTTTTTTTTTTTTATTATTATTCCTGAGAAGGAAGTCACGCAGTAGTTTTCAAAGTTTGATGATTTTTAATTAGCTTAAGGATCGCTTTATGACGAGCCACGCCTTAGTACCTCACAGAAGGTTAGCACGAATAATAACATGACAAAAGAATACGTTTTCATATTGGCAGACTTCCGAGAGAAGGTGCAGACTTCTCAAAAGGCTGCTTGGGTTCTAAATTGGATATTCGAAACCTGTAGAGGAGACACAGAATGCCAATACTGCCCTGTCAGCTGCATAGGCACTGGCAACACTTTCCTGGGATTCACAAGAAGTGGTACATTCAGTACCTGGAGAATGGTATAACGTTTCACTCGAAGATGACTCGAATACGCTTAATTATTAAGCCGATTCGACAGCGAATTGCAGAAAACCTGGCCGATTAGACGAAGAAAAAAGTGGTTTTCTAGCACGACGATGCTAACTCCCTACCGTGTTATCCAGGTTTAGATTCATACCACCTCTTTTTGATGGAAATCTTGTAAAAATCACTCATGGTCAGAAGTTTTTACTGAATGAGGAGGTTTTCGTCGATAAGTATAATTACATCGAAGCCCTCAAAAACAGATATTTTTCAGACCAGCTTAAGAAGTTAATATATAATTGAGTTTAGTCTAACGAACTAAAAGGAACCAATGCTTAGTGATAAATCACATATTAAACTCATAACTCACACGATCTACAAGTATTATTTATATAATTTATTGTTGCCATTATTGCCATTATTGCACAAAGTTAAAATATTGTCGTAATTTTTCCAAGTCATTTCCCTCTTTGTCACACACAAACACAACAATACTTCAAAGAATATCGGTCAGTGGCTTTTGAGCAGAAGTAAACAAGATTCGAGAATCAAGTGGTGTATACTACCGTAGTAAATCAAACGAAGAATTTGGATACGATTTGTAAATACTATTTGCAATGTGCTTAATACTTGCCGTGCGCAAAAGTTGCTTATGCTCAGCAGCTATGCGCATAGTTGCGTTGACAACGGATGACTTTTTGGCTGCAGACATGGGGGTTAGACGTTGCGAGAATCGAGAAAACGATAGATAAAACTCGTATAAATTAGCGGCAAGTAATGTGACATGCAGCAATTCTCCATATAACGGGTGATCCAATTTGAGGTATATTTTTCAATTTTTTGACAAACAGGTGGACTCTCTGAGACGTAGACATTTGAAACAGATAATCTTCCAAAAATAAATGCCAAGAATGTTCTTACGAATGATAAWAAACATACCCCATTAAATTTGAAGTTTGCMYARTTTTACTTAAAAAAAAAGTGKGGAACTTCAAAATGGATCACCCTCTTCTTACATATACAATTCTATTGAAAACATATACATATATATATATAAACATAAACGTAAATAACGTGCGCATTTGTTGTTAAATAATCAAGAATGTTGTAATCAGCCGACTGAAACCATTAGTCAGATAGCAAAAGCAAAAGAACAATAGCAACAAAAATAAGAAAAATTTAATTGAAGTGTATTAAAAATAATAACAGCAACAAATCAATAATTAAGTGAAATATATATACAAAAACAATAAAACTGAAATTGTCTGCCAACAATGCGAGTTTTGAGTGGAAACCGAACGGAAAACCGCTAAGAAGCAAAAGCGAAAAGTTCGTTTGAAATCAGCAAAATCAGCAAAATCAGCTGCCACTTCCACATTTAATGGTGACTTCCACTAATACGCCTGCTTCCACTTAGCAGTGGTGGGTTAGCAGTTTCTGCTACAAAAGTGAGTGCGGCTACGAGCAAAAAGCGCACACATGTGCTCAACAAAAATGTACAGTATTATGTATATAAAGATATATATATATATATACATATACTTAGTATGTGTTACTAAATGTAGAGGGGTTTTGTATAGGCGAGAGCTCATTTTTGAAAGTATTTTGCGAGCGATAAATAGCATATGTTGGCGGTAATGTTGAGCACTCTCAAATGCATCAGACGGAAAATGTCCGTATGTGTTGCGTTAGGCAGCCAGGAATTATTGCTGTCACGCCAAACAATGCCGGCAAGCAATACAATTGAATTGAGTTATGCTTTCAAAAATGCACTTTTCATTGTTTCCGTTTATATATGGTAGTGTGACAAAAGAAAAAATATTATGCAATAATCAGATACTCTTTCTTTCATCATTACGTCCTTTAAGTGAAAGAGGTAAGGTTAAGAAGTGTATTCAAAATATAATGATGACAATGTTGGAAAGGTGCTTTGAATTGTAGTTCGGTAACTTCTTAGTTCGGATTACGAACAACAAAGGCCACTAATGAATAATAAGACCACAAAATGAAAGTGAACTATTCAATTCTAGAACACCGAAAGCTTAAGAACTCTAGACCACAGTTAGTCTAAAATTTACTGAATACTAGTTTTAAAAATTTCTGTCCGAAGAAGGAAAAATAAAAATCTTCTGACTTGGTATGACGTCGGAAAGTGAAAGTAATTGACATTTTTAAGTTACGTCCATAAAATTTAATTTAAAAACCGGAAAAAATTAACTTCAGCTGTAACTTGGCTATAATTCCCTTCACAGGTGGATTTCTTATAGCAAAAGGTTGATAAAGATATTTTTCTTGATTTTGATCGACCAGTTTACTGGAGAAGTATTTTTAAACCTTTTTATGCTTTAAGAAATATATCTAATACATTAGTATATTCCTATCTGAAGAATATATTCGGAGATTATAGCGTTCTCTGGAACATTACATAAACAAATCCAAATTATGTGCAATTATTTTTTCAAATAAAAAAGTTTTCCTCAAAAGATCACGTTCTTTGATCGGTTGGCGGTATGGTAGCTTTATGCTATAGTGGTTCGATATGCGGCGGTTCCGACAAGTAGGCAGCTTCTTAGGAAGAAAAGAACATTTGAAAACTTTCAGTGTAATATATAACTGTGTATATGTCAAACATGATTGAATCGACTCAGCTCGTACCGCTTCGTTCGTTCTGGGTCTTACATACTTCGTTTTAAAAATATTGGAATTATTGGAAGGTTAATTGAATTTGAAGTCGCGTATATTCTATTTCTCGAACAGTGAGGAATGCGTATACATTTTCTGGTGTATAATAAAAATGTTGGCACTTATTTTATACCACCTGCAGAACGTTCTTAAGTTCTTAACAATAACAATGAAAATGACATATACATACATACTTATACAAAACGGCTTCACTTAACCTTGAGTGAGCTTCGCCATATCTACAGTAATACAATAAAAAGAGAAATGCGTTTTTTGACATGAAACTGTCGTTGATCTCTCTGTATTTGTCGAATTCACATTATATCATTTGCATATTTGCATACAAATATGGTAATATTCTTATTGAAAACCATTTATTTGTCACATTGATTAAATACTTGTTCTTTCTTTATTATTTAGAAATTTTAATTACATGCGCTGCGGCAAAGTAAGACGAGTTCAAACATGCATTTTTCAAATATTATTTTCGTTGATGTCTATATGTTTCGGAATTTAAAAAATGAGGTTATAATTTATGATCATATACGCATTTACATGTAGGCAACTTAACGCTGCTTAAGCCATGAAATTATTTTTAATTAAATTAATCGAATTTTTCGACAGGAATTTTACATGTGGTTCGGCAAAGCAAGATGACGCGCGAACACAAAGAAGGTACATAAATTAATATGAACGTTTTTATTAAAAGCACTGTCTGTTTATTTTTCAAGAATTAATTTCTTTTACTTTTCTCAAGTACTTTTATTGGTGCTGGTTTTACGAGTTGGTTTTACCGTTTCTAATATTACGTTCAGCGAATTATTTTCTGAAAATAAAATATTGTTTTCAAATATTCTAATTTACATATATTTGTATGAATAATGCACAATAATGAAAGTAATTGTATGGAATTTCTGAACAATGACTAGAGGGTTTAAAGGTCGAGCAAGATAATAAATATTGAGATTCCCCATTCACTGAGGTATAGAAATTTGGAAATGCCAGCAAGCCATATTGGTGACTATAAAAGTACCAAACCATTATTTCTTTCTTTGACACAAACTACATTGTTATATGACGTCATGAATGTCTGCTTTACACTTCCTTAGTTGTTACTAAATATTATGGATTCAAACATTGTAACAGCTTGTGTAACCCATTTGTAACAAAAAATGTAGGAATTTGTATTATTCATTATATCGTTTCATAACGATTCATGTTGTATGTAATTTGTAAGTACAAGTAGATATGAGGTGTAACATAACAGTAACATAACAACCGGCTCTAGTGGTCTTTGCTTAATTAAAACAATGTGTTTTGTTTATAAAAACAAGTTAGTAAGCACTAATTTCGTACGCTTGCAATTTTCAAGGATCAAACTTCATATTAAAAAATGTTGCTTAATAATTCTAATGAATATCGAATATTCGACGAATGTTATATTATAAGCATATGTAACTGAAGAGACAAAATTTACTGAAAAACCTTTATTTCATAAATGGTAGCTAAGTATTGTTTTCTTCTTTTCATTAGGGAGTAAGTATAACCATAGGGAGGCATCATGTCCCTTTTCGTTTTAGCTTGCCTTCAAACGGAGGTTTGATAATACTTGGCCCAAGAGCGGAAGTCGTGAGCTAAATGTAAACGAATCGTTTCTGGCCACTCTCAAGTAAATGGCGCACAGAACTGCAAAGAAAGAGAGGCCGTATTGCATGGGTACCAAAAGCTGACCGACAGAGGTAATACTTGAAAATTCTAAGAAAAGATATGGCGGTTAAGAAACGGTCCCAAGATTAGAGCATACTGTTATAGAACCCCCAGAGGTGATCTAACGACTGATATCCATGGCATACTAAAATTATGCAGGAAACCCTCATCCAGCCTGCTGAATGGAAGTGCAAGCATAACACCACCGATGACGGTGAAGTGGATGCTCCATTACCCAATCATGAACAAGTTCGAATAGCATTTACCCGTCTGAACTTTTCAAATACGGCGGCGAAGAAATGATAAGGAGCAAGTATCAGCTTCTTTGCCCGACGACTGGAATTTAAGTGTTCTCTGCCCAACCCACAAAAAGGGAGACACCACAATCAGCACCAATTTCCGTGGGATAAGCCTCCTCAACGTCGCATTTGCGGTTCTATCGAGCGTATTGGGTGAAATATTAAAGCCAACCGTCAACCAATTGATTTTATAGGCCTGGAAAAGCAACAAGTGACCAGACATCTTGAAAAAGACCAGTAATAAAGGATGAACACACACCATCTCTTCGCCGATTTCAAAGCTGCTTTTGACAGCTCGAAAAGTAGCTGCCTCTATGTTGTTATGTTTAAACTTGGTATCCCCGCAAAGCTAATACTCCGTCAGGAACTGGAAGGACCTCTCCGAGCCGTTCGATACTAAACGAAGTTTCAGACAAAGTGGCTTTTTTGCTACTTTTGCTTGTCTTGTTGTAAATGGTAACTCTAATCTAATTAAATTTTTTAATAAAAGAACACAACGTAAAAATTTCTGTTTTAAACTTCAACAGAAAGAAGACGTTATTAAAGGCATGACGATTTTTTGATAGAAGGTAACTCTGTTAAAAATATGTTTAAATTATAG